>NC_090764.1:65689058-65811558 GCF_036898095.1 Palaemon carinicauda | reverse complement strand
ATTTTTAATTAAAGAATTCATATTTATATTCTTTGAATTATACTACTCTTGGACATGCATTATGCTAATACATGTATGAATGAAAATTTTAGGCTACCTTTTCTTCTATACATACGTCATAATTATATACCTTCTATATTAAAAATAAAATCTTTGTAAAGACAGCTGAACATTTTCCTTAATCTCGGTGATCTAACAATGACTACAATTACCAGGTCTATATAATTATCATGACTATCTTATATGCTATATTTAAGTGTTATTTGGCAAAGATATTTTAATATCATCTTTTCTTTGTTTATTATATTTGTTTAAATTCTCTCCCAGATCTTTGTTTTTGTTTTCTTCTACTTTCTTCCTCTGCTTCTTACAAAATAATTCGTCTGCAGAGTACAAAAGTTTATAAGCACGCGAAGTTGTATTACCATTAAGAACATCGGATCGCATAACTTGATTGGGTACGTTCAGTTAATAAAAAGTGGATTTTTATCTTATAAAAATATCTTAATATCTTCGAAAATTATTAAATATTATAATAAATTCTTCTATGTATAAATTTAAAACCTCTTAATGATTCTATCAGTGTAATGATTAAATTATTATTCAGATTATGAAAGGGAACGGTGCCTATAAATAGAGTTCAACCTCATTTCATAGTTGTATTTGGAACTTGATCCTATTCCGTACCTTGACAGATCTATATTTACGTATCTTATAAAGTGAATGTAAATAATAAAACGTTACCTGGGCAGCTTATAGGTTAATTGCATTTGGTTAATACACTTATTATTATAAAGTGTATGAAGAAGACACACGCTTACTTAAAAACGTAAGTATTTTAAGTGCAGGGTATCGCATTTAACTAATGTGCCATTTTAACAACGTTTACGGTAAGGTTGATTTTATTCTTGTCTATACTTACAGACAATATTCAAGTTTGCTAAAGTACGCAATTAATAGCTTATTTTAGGCCTAGGAAATTATTGACCCATTGGAAATTTCTAAAAAAGTTGTTTGTGGAAAATCGTAGATGTTCGTTTGGTCTCTAGGGCTCAGAACGGCCAAATCTCTCTACGGTATACAGGTTAGGACGTTACACATGTATATCCTGTTAACATTACAGTTGGACTGTTTAGGTATTTTTGGGTGTATGTATGATGATGGCCATGTGCCACACTCCCTTTTCTTAACAGTACGGCAGTGTAAGAGTAAGTAGGTTAGACATGGCTTACAGGTTAGGTTAGGTGTTTTGTGCAGGTGGAAGGTCCTGACCATCGTTATACAAACGCTCTGGTATGGATGGATGGATTTAGATTGGCCTGCCTAGAAGGGGACCATGGGGTCTTGCCGAATTACTAGCAGCTCGTAAATGGAATGTGGACGTGAAAGAGGTAAGATCATAAATACAGTAAAGGGTACACTCGGGCACACTTTTCTATCTAATTTCTCTTCCTCTTGTTTTGTTAAAGTATTTATAGTTTATATAGGAAATATTTATTTTAATGTTCTTACTGTCCTTAAGATATTTTAATTTTCCTTGGTTGCATTGCCCTGTAATACAGTAAAATAATACCGTATTTTCCTATTTGGGACCCTGGGCATCGTGTTTTTCCAAATAGGGTTGTAGCTTAGCAATTAATAATAATAATAATGATGATGAGATGGAAGAAATGAAATGAGAGCGCCATGACGACCATGGCGGGAGTCCAAAGCCCAGTAGAGGCGCCCCCAAGCAAACGTTCCTAAACCCGGATCCTTTTCGGTCCTGGATAATTTTTTTTTTTCTTTTTTCAGTAATCCCGAAGAAGGGAAAGGCTCCGGTATTTTTATTGGTTTCATTATAGAATAGTGCAAATTTAGTTGGGCCATTGGAACTTGCATAATTGAGTAGATCTTTGCAAATATGCTATTTTGAATCCCATATACTATAGGCAGAAATCATTATTAATGAAGTTTCAGATTTTACCAAATAATTCCTGTTATGCTTCTTATGTCATCTCCACCTGATAGTTCAGTAAAGCACTGATAGGTGGCACTTCTGTACTAAGGAACTTGTAGTTCAGACAATAAAGGACTTAATATTTTATGTTCAAAACCTCTTAGTTATTTGTTTTCAGTATTGGGATATACAGTTTAATTACAGTTCTTATTTTATTCACGTTAATAATGAAATTTTAGGGTTGTAACGTGTTTGATATATTTAGTCTGATAATGGGAAATGGAAGTCAGGTCCATGTTCGAACAGAGGCAGGAGTGTGAAGCTGTAATAATCTTATTTTCTGCTAATTTTATTGCACTATTCTATAATTTAACTTTATATAAGCAAAGACATGGTAATTTAGGTGTGCTTCAACGGCGAACCTTAGGGTAGTACATATCGCCTTAATTTCCTTAGAACTCTAATACATCGATGACCTTCATTTTCGATAGAATTGTGTGCCCGAGTGTAACCTCCAGCAAGTGAATTCTTAACCCAAGACTGTGAAAGACCATGGTACAGAGGCTATGGCACTATCCAAAACTTAGAGAACAACGGTTTACTTTTGGAGTGTCCTTCTCCTAGAAGAGCTGCTTACCATAGTTAAAGAGTCTCATCTACCCTTACCAAGACGAAAGTAGCCACTTAACAATTACACTGCAGCAGTTAACCCATGGGGTGAAGAAGAATTGTTTGGTAATCTCAGTGTGGTCTGGTGTATGAGGACTGAGGAGAATATGTAAAGAATTAGGCCAGACTATTCAGTGTATGTGTAGGGAAAATGAATTGTGACCAGAGAGAAGGATCCTATGTAGTACTGTCTGACCAGTCAAAAGACCCCATAACTCCCTAGCGGTAGTATCTCAACGGGTGGCTGGTGTCCTGACCAAACTACTACCTACTACGTACCGGCATGTATTTACTAGTCGAGACTTAATATTGAAGGTTTTGTTAATATAGGATACAATTTTACCTTATATTTGTACACTCTGAGGAAGAGAAAAGCTATAGGCCTATTCCAGCTACTGGTAGTTTACCTCTTCCCTAACGCATGGGAAGGGTCAGGTTATTACAGTTAAATATTTTATTTTTACCATCTGCCACTACTTGGTGTAAATAAGGTATGGATGATAAGCCATTCCTGATTACACAAGGGGTGTTTTATGAATAGAACTTACCTGGCAGTTATATATATATAGTTGAGTCTCTGACTGCGGCAGAATTAAATCGAAAATCGCGGCAACCGCCTTGTGGTGGTTGTGTGGTTAGATGGTTAACAACCCTTACAGGGTGGTACTTGGAATCATTCTCATTTTCTGTTCCTCAGATTATCTCTGCCGGCCGGATCGACAACATCGTTGGTCCGCCTTTCAGAGTTTTTCGGATCGCTTTCCCTTCATCGCCTTTTTGGACTTTGTTTTTGGTGAAGTACACTGTGTTGGGATTTGGCAATCGTGTTGTTTTTGTTTTTTGTCTTTTTTCCTTTATTATCATGAGTGAGAAAATTCATTATCGTGTTTGTGCGAAGGATATTTGCAAGGGGAGGTTGCCGAAACTTTCGGTTGACCCTCACACTATCTGTATGGGTTGCAGGGGGTTTGAATGTGCTTTAGATAATAAGTGCAAGGAATGCGAGGTTTTAAGTGATAATGATTGGTTAGCTATGCAGCGCTATGTGCGCAAACTGGAGATTGATAGAGTTAGAAGAGCTAAATCAAAGTCAAAGTCTGCTAGTGAGCCTAGCTTAGATTTATCTATTGACCCTTTGCTTGTAACCCCTTTGGAAGGTATTCCTTCCCCTAATGTAGTGACTCCTGCCCCTTCTACAGGACCTGTGCCTACGGATGACCCTGGTTATGCTAAATTAGCTGCTGAATTGGAGGCCATTAAAGCACAGTTGGAGGCCTTTAAAGGTAAGGGTGTTGGTGAAATTAGTGCTTGTGAAAGTGCAGTGGAGGTGGCGACTGATCGAATCTGTCATATCCCTAGGTCTAGACCTCTACCAAGCTCCCAGGACCAAGGGAGAAGGTACGTCGAAAGCCGAAAGGGGGTGAGAGGTGCTTATCCTCGGTCAGTCATCGCCTCAGACAGTCCTGTTGCGATCTCCCAGGCTGCTCTTGACCGCCGTAGGAAAGGCGTGTCGGATACGTTTGTGTCTTCGCCTGATTGTTCTCCCAGACGTAATTGGCGTTACGAATCAAGACCAATGAAGAGAGGGTGGAACCGGGACGTGCAGTCTCGCTCTCCCTCTCCCTGATCCTTCGGAAGACGATTTCGATGTTCCTGTTAAAAGGGCGAAACAGAGAGTCCTTAGCCCAGTTAATCCTGCTAGACTCCCTGCTTCTTCTGCCAGCGCTCCCAGTCAAGCCGTACGACAACTGCCGTCTTCGGCACCGCGAGAGCCAGCGGAGGTTGCTAAGGCTTTCATGGTTGTTATGCAGGAACAACTTTCATCGTTAGTTAAAGCTTTCAGCCACCCTTCTCAGTCCATCAGACGTAAGGACGTCTCTTTGCCTGTTAAGAGATCTTATAAGAGAGATTTTAGTATCTCTCCCAAGAAACCTCTGCGCACTTCGTCGGCCGTACGACAACGTGCACCCTCTTCATCGGCACGCTGCCAGGAATTTCCTTCCCCCCCTCCCGCCGCCAGGACGATACTGCCTCTCGTTCTCGGCGCCGTGACGATTCCATTTCCCTTTCGAAACACCTGGACATTACTGCCTCGTTTCTTAGGAAACAGGATGAATGCAGTCTGCATTTTCAAGGTGACGGCAGCTTGCATCTTCAGGATGCTTCCGTTTCTCGTCATCGTGACGATACTGCCTCTCGTCATTGTGACGATACCGCTGCTTGTCATCGTGACGATACCGCCTCTCGCCGACTGGATGTTAGCGGCGCTCGGCGCCAGGATTCAAACAGCTCTCGCTGCCAGACTGCTGGCAGCCCAACTCTTCGGGATGTTATCCTTGAGCAGGACCTCGAAGATATTTCGGAAGAGGAAGAAAAACCTGCCGACTCTTCTAGCGATTACAAGGTTCTTTCTCGCTCTCTTTTGGAACTTTATGGGGAGGAATTTCAACCTTCTTCCCCTCGTTCTCCTCAGTCTCAATTTACCAGGAAGAAAGCTACTAAGCCTTCGGCCTTCATCAAAATGAAACTTTCAATTTCGGCCAGGAAAGCTCTCGCTAAAGTGGTTGATTGGATGGAGGAACGGAGACAAGCTGTCAAGACCACCTTTTCTTTTCCACCGTCCCGGCTCGCTTCCAAGGCCGGTATGTGGTATGAGACAGGGGAACCTTTGGGGTTAGGAGTGCCTTCCTCCTCCCAAGGTGACTTCTCGGCTCTTGTGGACTCGGCAAGAAGGCATGCTTTAAACTCTGCCAAGGTGATGTGGTCCATGTCGGAGCTTGATCACCTTGTCAAGGGAATTTTCAGGGTTTTCGAGGTTTTCAGCTTCCTGGACTGGTCTCTCGGGACTGGCCAGGAAGTCTGAACTCCTGGAGGACAAGAAGGACCTGACGAGTATCATGTCCTGCATGGACAAAGCTCTAAGGGATGGAGCTAATGAATTGGCTTCCCTTTTCTCAGCAGGGGTCTTAAAGAAGAGGGCCCTTTTGTGCTCCTTCACCTCTAGATCTGTGACTGTTGCCCAGAAGTCGGAGCTGCTTTACGCCCCTTTTTCTCGTCATCTTTTTCCTGAAGCTCTGGTCAGAGATATCTCCCTTTCTCTGGCTCAGAAGGCTACTCAGAACCTTTTGTCTCGGTCGGCTAGAAAGACCTTACCTGTTGCTCTTGCTCCTCTGAAGAAGGAGGAGAAGTTTCAACAGCCCTTTCGGGGCAGGATCTTCTCGAGAGCGGATTTTAGGGGGAGAAGACAAGAGTCAGGGCCAAGGACCAGCAGGGGTGCGTTTAGGCCTCGGTCCAAAAAATGAGATGGAAGTCCTCCAGACACCAGTAGGGGCAAGACTGTCTCATTTTTGGCAGTCTTGGGAAAGGAGAGGGGCGGACACCTGGTCCCTCTCAGTCGTCAAGGAAGGTTACAAGATCCCCTTTTTAAAGAAACCTCCTCTCTCAAACTCTCCCCTGGCCTTAGTGGCTCAGTACACCGACGCGGGGAAACGAGAGGCTCTTCTGGAGCTAGTCGACCAGATGTTGGTCAAGGGAGCAATAGAGCCAGTTCAAGACCTCGCCTCACCAGGCTTTTACAATCGCCTGTTTCTGGTTCCCAAGAACTCGGGTGGATGGAGACCAGTCCTAGATGTCAGCTCTCTGAACGCCTTCGTGGAGAAAACAAAGTTCTCCATGGAGACGACTCAGTCAGTGCTGGCTGCAGTTCGTCCAGGAGACTGGATGGTTTCTCTCGACCTACAGGACGCTTATTTTCACGTCCCCATTCATCCGTCTTCGAGGAGATATCTGAGGTTTGTGTTCCAGGGCAAGTGCTTCCAGTTCAGGGCAGTTTGCTTCGGTCTCAGCACAGCTCCCCAAGTCTTCACCAGACTTATGGCGAATGTGGCAGGCTGGTTACACCAGGAGGGGATAAGGGTCTCCTTCTATCTAGACAACTGGCTGATCCGGTCACAGTCGAAAGAGAAATGTCTGGAGGACCTAATGAAAACTTATACGATCACTCAGGACCTGGGACTCATCGTCAACTGGGGGAAGTCTCAGACCGAGCCGAATCAGACTATTCTCTATTTGGGGATAGTTCTGAATTCAGTTCTTTTTCAGGCTTCTCCCTCCCAGGAGGGGCAGACCAGGTGCCTAGACAAAGTCAAAGACTTTTTGAGGAAGCAGGAATGCTCAGCGAAGGAGTGGATGAGTCTGCTGGGAACTCTATCCTCCCTGGGGCAGTTTGTCCCTTTGGGGAGACTGCACCTAAGGCCTCTGCAACACTTCCTCGCAAAGGTTTGGAACAGAAAGATCCAGGAGGACAATTTTTCTTTTCCCATCCCGACAGAGATCAAGGATCTTTTAATGTGGTGGCTGGACCCAGCTCTGTTGGGAAAAGGGATCTCCTTGTTCAAGAAGAACCCCGACCTAGTGTTATTCTCAGACGCGTCCGAGTCAGGCTGGGGAGCAACACTAGGGAACAAAGAGGTCTCAGGTATTTGGGAAGGGAGTCAGGTCAGTTGGCATATCAACAGGAAGGAGTTGATGGCCATTTTGTTAGGGCTCAAGGCCTTCAAAACCTCGGTCTCGGAAAAGACTGTGGAGATCAATTCCGACAACACCACAGCTCTCGCGTACATAAGGAAGCAAGGGGGAACTCACTCCCTCTCTCTGTTCTCAACTGCGAGAGAGCTTCTCCTCTGGGCGAACGAGAACGAGACCCAGCTGTTGACAAGGTTTGTTCAAGGGCAGAGAAACATCAGGGCAGACATGCTCAGCAGGAGGGGACAGGTCCTTCCTACGGAGTGGACTCTCAATCCGCATGTCTGTCGGAGCCTCTGGAGGTTGTGGGGCAGACCAGTAATAGACCTTTTCGCCTCCGGTCTAAACAAGAGGATCCCGAACTACTGCTCCCTAGTACCGGACGAGGAAGCTGTTGCAGTGGACGCCTTCTTGATGGATTGGACGGGGCTGGACATGTATGCCTTTCCCCCGTTCAAGATCATCAATCTGGTTGTCAGGAAGTTCGCTCTCCTCGATTCGGGAAGAATGACCCTAGTGGCTCCATTCTGGCCTGCGAGGGAATGGTTCACCGAAGTGGTGGGGTTACTGATGGACTTTCCAAGAAGACTCCCGGCAAGTCCAGATCTTCTCAGACAACCCCACTTCGAGAGATTTCACCAAAACCCCCTCGCTCTCAATCTGACTGCCTTCAGACTGTCGAGAAGCTTGTTAGATCTCGAGGCTTTTCAGCACAAGCGGCGAAAGCTATTGCCAGGGCAAGGAGGATCTCTTCACAAAGAGTCTACCAGTCAAAGTGGGAGACCTTTAGAGCTTGGTGCAGGAGGCGCAAGGTTTCCTCGTCCTCTACCTCTCTGAGCCAGATTGCAGACTTTCTTTTGTACCTCAGGCAGGATGCTAAGCTGGCTGTATCTACCATTAAAGGATACAGGAGCATGCTCTCAACCGTCTTTAGGCATAGAGGCTTAGAGTTATCTCAGAATAAGGACTTGCAGGACCTCATTAGGTCTTTTGAGACAACGAAGCAGGTGCACTTAAGGCCCCCTTCTTGGAACCTGGATGTGGTGCTTAAGTTTTTGTGCTCCAGGAAGTTTGAGCCTATCTCGCAAGCTTCTCTGCGAGATGTGACTAAGAAAACCCTCTTCCTTTTGTCTCTAGCAACTGCCAGAGGATCAGCGAGGTCCAGGTAATCAAGAAGCGTGTAGGCTTCACCCTAAATGGAGCGGTTTGTTCCTTGAGGTTCGACTTTCTCGCCAAGAATGAGAACCCTTCGAAACCCTGGCCTAGGACTTTTGAAGTCCCTAACCTCACGGATCTAGTAGGTCAGGAACAGGAAAGCCTCCTCTGCCCGGTTAGGGCTCTCAAGGCGTATTTGGCTCACACTAAGAGCGTGAGGGGTGCTTCCAACTCCTTATGGTGTTCAGTGAAGGATCCTCAAAAACCCCTGTCAAAGAACGCTTTGTCCTTTTTCCTGAGGGAAACTATTAGGGAAGCCCACCTCTTTTGTGAGGAAGAAAACTTCGCCCTGTTAAAAGTACGGGCTCACGAAGTAAGGGCCATTGCTGCTTCGCTGGCATACCGGAAAAATATGTCAGTTAAGCAGATCATGGACACAACGTTCTGGAGGAGCAACTCTGTCTTCGCTTCTCATTACCTCAGAGAGGTAAGAGTGGACTATGATAAGTGTTATACCTTGGGCCCATACGTAGCTGCGGCTTCTGTATTAGGCAAAGGAGTTACTACCCCCACTCAACCTTAGTTTATGTACTTGTATATGGGTTTGTGTTTTTTTATGGTTGTCTGAGGTCCTCGTCCTGTGGTACGGTTCCCTCAGTCCAGATAGATAGTTTATATCTATTTCTGCAAGGTTAGATGGTTAGCTTTAGTAAGGTTGCAGGTTTTTTATATGGGAAGGTAGTTTTCTGAAGTCTAGTCAAGTTGTTGGTCCTACCCCTTTGACAGACTCGATTGAGTTGTTTGCAGCGTAGCGGGTCTACTCCTGGCTAAACACTCCTAAGGGAAAGCGACTCTAGAGGCAGTTACCTTTGAAGTCAGCTACCTTAGCAGGTAAGGAATCAAGGTGTTTGTTCTCCTACAACTCTTTTGTTGTTTCCCCAACTATGTTTTTTCTGTCTGTTTCCCTCCTCCAAATGTGTGAATCAGTTATATATATATAACTGCCAGGTAAGTTCTATTCATAAAAATGGAGTTTTTATGATAAAACAAAGTTTATGAATACTTACCTGGCAGTTATATATATATTTTAAAGCCCACCCACCTCCCCTCAGGAGACAGGTCGGGCAAAGATAATCTGAGGAACAGAAAATGGGAATGATTCCAAGTACCACCCTGTAAGGGTTGTTAACCATCTAACCATACAACCACCACAAGGCGGTTGCCGCGATTTTTTATTTAATTCTGCCGCAGTCAGAGACTCAGCTATATATATATAACTGCCAGGTAAGTATTCATAAACTTTGTTTAATCATAAAAACTCCATTATTGAAGGGTTTTCAAAGTGATAAAATGGCTTTTGTAAAATCAGGAAGTGAATTGATGCACAGGGGATACAAATCCTTCCCCATTTAGTTACTAAGGAGGACCCATTGCCCCAAGATAGGTTAGGTGGGTTTGGTTTAGTTAGATTGCATTCTTGTATTTTACTCATTTTGTGTTGTCCCCCTTCTATAAACCTTGTTTGTTCCGTAACCGAAATACAAACCACACTATTTACATTGGGTTTACTTTCGGCGTAGCTGAAATTGACGAGCCAATAAAATTTTAACGAGGGTTAACTACCACCGCGCTAGTTAGCAAGGGGGTAGGGGAAGGGGTAGCTTGCTACCCCTCCCCCCCCCACACACCGGTGAGTTGTCTCACTTCACTTTTGGCTCGGACGATGTGCAGACGTGTCTGTCTATCGTCCTCGCTATTGACAGCCTTAATCTTTTCTTTTGCTTTTCCTCAGCTGTGTGCTTGGAAGTTGGCCTCGCCCTTTTTATTTTCATCATGCGCAAGTGCCCTGGAATCGCCGGCCGCCCCTGCGGTACTTTCATGTCTGCGGTCGAAACTGATCCCCACACCCTTTGCCCGCAGTGTCGAGGCCAACGGTGTAACAAGGAAGTAACGTTCAGTGAGTGCAGGGAGTGGTCTACCTCCCAGTGGGAGAGGTTTGCCCACCGGCGTAAGAAGAAGTCAAAGAGAGACCTTTCTCCTTCAAGGGTTGCCTTGAAGGAGGAAGGCTCTAGGGACTCTTCTTCCGAAGCTCCCACTCGGCCGGCCTCTCGTAAGAGGCCACCGAGTGGTAGCGTAGACCCTTGTTCTGTTTCCCGATCTCGGGGTGCGGGAGAGGGCGTCGCCTCCCATAGCGGGGCGGCTCCCCCTCCTCCCCCGGGGGAGGATTTTGATTCTAACGTTGATGACCATAACTCTGTCTCTAACGATGATCTCTTTCAGCTTTGGGCTTCCTTGGGGCTTAAGGGCTTGCCCTCCAAGGAAGCCCTGTTTGACCTTATCCAGTTGGGGGCCACTGTCAAGCAGTCGCCGGTGATAGCAGAGGTAGACCCTCGTTCTATTGTCGATGTTGTGTTTTCGGAGGCTTCCGACGGGTCTGGTCAAACCTCTGCTGTTCCTGATGTTGTGGACGTTGCTGAAGGCTCTCCTCCCCCTTCCGAACATCCTTTGAAGGGGGAGGTGGGTCCCACGGTCTCTCCGGCGGGTACGCCTCCCCTTCGGGGGAGCGCACTGACTGAGACTCCTCTTCGGAGGGCCGACGATCCTGATGACCTCCCTCGTGGCCGCCTTCTTCGTAAGGCTCGTCGTCCTCTTCGTCGCAGGGGCCTCCCGTCTCCCTATAAGGGAGTCAAGAGGTACCTCTTCGAGTCTTCGCCTCCTCCGTCCTCTGATGAGGATCCTCCTCATCGGGAGCAGACTATAGCAGCCACGTCCTTGGACCTCTCCGGTGATCGTTCGCGATCTCCTACGCCTACCAGACCTTCCACCTCCAGCGCAGATGTGCAGCAGGCTTCTGACCTCCTCAGCCGATGGGCATCGCTCCCTTCGTGACAAAGGGATGTCTCCCACGGTGTGGGGGCTTCCCTTGGGCGTCAGGGTTCCCCTGCGCGCCCTCCTGCGCGTAAGCGCTCTCCAGCTTTGCAGTCTCCTGACTCACCTCACCAGCGCTCTCCTGATTGTCAGCGCTCTCCTGCTCGCCAGCGCTCTCCTGATCGTTTGCGCCCTCCTGCCCGCCAGCGCTCTCCTGTCGACAGTCAACAACCTCCTGTTCCTGTTGCGCGCCCAGCGGTCTCCGGAGCGCACAAGATCTCCTGCTCGTCAGCGCGCACCTGCGCATCCAGTTCCTGATACGCGCCCTGCGCGCCAACGCTCGCCCACGCGCCCTAGATCTCCTGATCTGGACGCGAGCAAGGACCTGACTCCTCCTCACCCACGTGTTCCTGCTCGTCCTCCTTCACCTGCGCAGCAGCGCGCACGGTCTCCTGCACGCACTTCTAGAGTTCCTGCGCGCACACGCGCCTCCTGATTCTGCGCAGCAGTCTACGCGTCGACATCCTACGCGCCAGCGATCTCCTACGCGCCAGCGATCTCCTGCGCGTCAGCGATCCCCAGCGCGTCAACGATTTGCAGCGCGTCAGCGTTCTCCTACACGTCAGCGTTCTCCAGAGCTTTGGCGATCTCCTGAGCACCCGCGCGATCTATCGCCTGGGCGCAAGCGCTCTCCTACGCATCAGCGCCACCTGGACCTTGATCGACATAGGTCTCCTACGGACATCTCGCCCACACGCGGTTGTTCACCTGCGCGTTCTACGCGTCATCGCTCGCCAACGCACCAGCGTTCGCCGACGCGCTATCGCTCGCCATCGCTCGCCCACGCGCCACAGATCTCCAGGACACCGTCGATCTCCTGCGCCTTGCCTTTCTCCTGAGTTACAGCGATCGCCTCTGCACCCACACGTTCCCTCGCCTACGCGCCCACTCGCCAGCACGCCCACGCGCCCTCTCGCCTTCCAGACCTCTTTGCTGGTGTCTTGTATCCTGCCCAGAAGGGAACCCAAGGACTCCAAGACAGTTCCGAAGTCTTCTTCGCGAATTCGTCAGGAACCAGCCAGACCTCGGGAGAACGTCCTGGTGTCTCCCCAGGAAGAGACTCTGGGGACAGGAGACTTAGCTGCCAGTCCGCAGGGAGGAGAACAGCTCGAGTTTGAGTATGCCTTCTGGCAGGTCTTGAGCCTGATGAGGCAGCTTAACAGGTTCAAGGACCCGGAGATCGCCCCTCACGAAGGCAAGGACACGGTCCTGGACCAGGTCTATGGAACTCAGAAGCCCCCAAAGGCCAGCGCGGCTCTGCCCTGGTCCCAGGGGGTGAAGAGTGCCAGAGACAGGGTCGACTCTCAGCTCTCAGACATCGCCTCCTCCAGTCGTTCCTCTGCTGGGAACAAACTCCTCTCGCCTCTTCGTTTACAGCTGAGGAGGTACTTTGAGATCTTGGGGGAGTCCAGCCTTGCTCTTCCCCTCCACCATTCGGTGGAAGAGCTTACTAGGGGAGTTCCGCTTGAGAAGCTCTCCGCCCGGCAGGTGACATTCTCGGCGTCAGAGATCCTGAGCCAGGAGAAGGTCGCGAAGTGCGCCATGCAGGCCACTTCGTGGCTGGATGTCTGGCTGGGTTCCCTGGGCATCCTATTGCGCTCCGAGGACTTGTCTAAGGAGACAATAGGAAGGCCCTGGAGACCTTCCTACTCTCGAGCACCCGCTCCATCGAGTTCCTGGCACACCAGGTTACCACCCTGTGGGCCAACTTGGTATTGAAGCAGCGTGATGCAGTGACCGAGAAGTTCCACCCGAAGGTCCCCGCCGTGGATGACTGTAGGCTCAGACATGCTTCCCTCCTTGGGGGGAATCTGTTGGAGCCTCAGGATATGGAGCGAACGGCTGAGAGGTGGCGGAAGTCTAGCCAGGACTCCCTCGTCCATAGGGCCCTTACAACTCGGCCCTATAAGCCTCCAGCTCCGCAGCAACAGCAGCAGCAGCCTCGCAAGACACCAAAGCAGGCACCGGCAGCTAAGAAAGTGGTGTCTAAGCCCCAGCCCTTTCCAGCCAAGGTCAAAAGGGGCGGTAAGTCCTCCAGGGGAGGCAAGACTCCTAGAGGGAGCGGCCGCGGCCGCAAACGCTAGGAGTGGCAGTCCCCCTGCTTGTCCACCTGTGGGGGGATGCCTTCGACGTTGCGTGCACAGGTGGCAGCAACATGGGGCCGATGCTTGGACGATTTCTGTGATCGGCCAAGGCTATCGTGTCCCGTTCATAGCATATCAACCTCCCCTGACAGCGAATTCAGTGTCGTTGAGCTCCTATGCCATGGGATCGGTAAAGGGGCTAGACCTTCGGGCAGAAGTCGAGAGCATGCTCAAGAAGGATGCTCTCCAGGAGGTCGTCGACGGCTCCCCAGGCTTCTTCAGTCGACTCTTTCTTGTAAAGAAGGCGTCTGGAGTCTGGAGACCTGTCATCGACCTCTCGGCTCTGAACGAGTTTGTCAAGCAAACTCGGTTCAGCATGGAGACAGCGGACACAGTCAGACTTGCGGTGAGACCTCTAGACTTCATGTGCACGCTGGATCTAAAGAACACATACTTCCAGATCCCAATCCATCCGTCTTCCAGGAAGTACTAGACGACAAGACCTACCAGTTCAAGGTGCTGTGTTTCGGTCTCTCCACAGCACCTCAGGTGTTCACCAGAGTGTTCACCCTGATTTTATCTTGGGCGCACAGGAACGGCATCCGTCCCCTTCGTTATCTGGACGACTGGCTGATCCTAGCAGACTCGGAGTCGACCCTTCTTCGACACCGAGACAGGCTTCCGAGTCTTTGCCAGGATCTGGGGATCGTGGTAAACCTCGAGAAGTCCTCTCTGCAGCCGTCCCAACGACTGGTTTATCTAGGCATGTTGTTAGACACCAATCTCCACAAAGCCTTTCCATCAGACGACAGGATAGCAAGGCTGAGGAGGGTGGCGGAACCCTTCCTCAGGCGAGAAGAGCTTCCCGCCCAATCGTGGTTGCGTCTCTTAGGTCACCTGTCCTCCCTGGCTCGTCTGGTTCCAAACGGCCGCCTCAGGATGAGATCCCTGCAGTGGCGGCTCAAGTCCCGGTGGAATCAAGGATCCGATTCCCCGGACGTACAGGTCCCGATAGGATCTTTGGAACGGACGGACCTGCGGTGGTGGCTGGTCGACGAGAACCTGCGAAAGGGAGTGGATCTTCTCGTCCTCCCCCCGGAATTGACACTGTTTTCAGACGCGTCAAAAGAAGGGTGGGGGACGCACGTTCTGAACCAGAGGACCTCAGGCCTTTGGTCAGAATCAGAAGAGTACCTGCACATCAACCTGCTAGAGTTGAAGGCCGTCTTTCTGGCTCTTCAACAGTTCCAACGGACCCTGGCGGGTCACTCCGTGGTAATGATGAGCGACAACACCACGGTAGTGGCTTATATCAACAAGCAGGAAGGTACTTTTTCGCAGCAGCTATCCCATCTTGCAGTAGAGATTCTGAGGTGGACCGAAGTCCACTCGATAACACTATCAGCTCGCTTCATTCCTGGCAAGAGGAATGTGCTCGCCGACAGTCTGAGCAGGGCTTCGCAGATAGTGAGTACCGAGTGGTCTTTGGATCCTCAGATAGCCAACAAAGTCTTGACTTTGTGGGGTTCCCCGACCGTGGATCTGTTCGCGACAGCGTTGAATTTCAAACTGTCTCTGTACTGCTCCCCAGTCCTGGACCCCAAGGCTCTCTGGCAAGATGCTTTCTAGCAACGGTGGGACAACATCGACGTGTACGCCTTCCCACCGTTCTGTCTGATGAGAAGGGTGCTCAACAGGACCAGACTATCGGTCAACTGTTCGATGACTCTGGTAGCTCCGCTATGGCATCACGCGGAATGGTTCCCGGACCTTCAGCAGCTCCTGACGGAGCTCCCGAGAGAACTTCCCCCACGACGCGAGCTACTCAGACAACCACACTCCAACCTCCCTCACAAGGCCGTGGCCTCGCTTCGGCTTCATGCCTGGAGACTGTCCAGCATCTCCTCACGGAGAGAGGCTTTTCGCAACAGGTTGCGGAGAGAATGTCTCGGGACCTGCGAAAGTCCTCTGAGGGAATCTACCAGGCAAAGTGGAGAGAGTTTTGTGGTTGGTGTCGTGGGAGGGGTATCTCTCCACTTGATGCCACTATTCCAGCAATAGTGGAGTTCCTCGTGTATCTGCGGGAGGAAATACGCCTTTCTGTCTCGGCAGTGAAAGGCTATCGCTAAGCGTTAAGCTTGGCTTTCAGGCTGAAAGGTGTGGACATTTCTTCCTCGCTGGAACTCTCTCTACTCATACGTAGCTATGAGCTTACCTGCCCCCAGTCGGAAGTGAGACCTCCTCCTTGGAACGTGGTTCGGGTTCTCAGGGCTCTCTTCGAACCATTACGCCAGGCCTCTGATCGCCACCTGTCTTGGAAGACGGCTTTCCTGCTCTCTTTGGCTTCGGCCAAGCGAGTTAGTGAACTTCATGGTTTCTCGTACGACATCGCCCATTCAAGGGGATGGGTGGAGGTAACGTTCAGGTTCGTCCCTGAGTTTGTTGCCAAGACTCAGAATCCTGGAGTGCCGGATCTACGGTTCGACTCTTTCAGGATCGCGAGTCTCCGTTCTGTAACAAGCGACCCAGACCAGCTGCTACTATGTCCAGTGAGGTGTCTGAGGTATTACTTGAAGAGAACAGCTGCAGTTCGTCCCCAAGTGCGGGCATTGTTTGTGAGCAGAGGCAGGATGAAGAGGAGGGTCACCAAGAATACCATCTCGTCTTGGATTCGAAGGGTTATCTACCACGCCTTGAATCCAGACCCTCCTCCGTCACGTCGCCCTAGGGCACATGACGTCAGGGGCGTTGCTACGTCCCTGGCCTTCAAGAGAAACTTCTCTGTGACGCAGGTGCTTCAAGCTGGCGTCTGGAAGCGTCAAACGACCTTCACAGCCCACTACCTGCAGGACGTGACCCACAGGAGCCTCGATACGTTTTCTATCGGCCCTTTGGTGGCTGCACAACAGCTGGTCTAACCTCAGGATCCTTTATGGACAAGTAGCAGTAGGTTGAGGGCGTTGTTACCCGGTTTTAGTCTGTGTGAATGAAAGAGTATGTCTGACCCTTACTTCTTTCTTCATTCTCCCCTCTCTTGGGGAAGCAGCATCCTGGTCTTCCCATAGCTGACCTCAACCTCTGCAGGTAACCCATGCCTCCTTGTGCTCCTAGTATTAAGTTTAATACGGTCGCGTCCCCCATACCCTGACGAGGTGGTATTGGGAACGTCCTATCCTAGATTCCTATCTAAAGGTCTCAAGGTCAACTTCATAGGACGAGTCACGCTTTCTTCCACACACAACTTATGTAGGCCACTCGTTCCTAGCGAAGCAAGGAACTTGTGAGGTGCAGGGGCTCGTTTTCTCAAGTGCTACTCACTGGGAGGCGGAGCCCCGGGCAAAGCCAAAGTCAGCAAGGCTGGGGACTTTCCACCCTTCCTAAGGGGTAAGTCACCCAATGTAAATAGCGTGGTTTGTATTTCGATTACGGAACAAATGACAAATTCGGAGATAATTTGTTTTTTTCCTAACCATACAAACCTTAGCTATTTACACATATTTGCCCGCCATCCCTGACCCCCAAGTCAAGTCCTACCTCTAAGTGAAGTGAAGCAAATCACCGGTGTGTGGGGGGGAGGGGTAGCAAGCTACCCCTTCCCCTACTGCCGCTAACTAGCGCGGGGGTAGTTAACCCTCGTTAAAAACTATTGGCTCGTCATTTCAGCTACGCCGAAAGGTAAACCCAATGTAAATAGCTAAGGTTTGTATGGTTAGGAAAAATACAAATTATCTCCGAATTTGTCATTTCATCGCTATTTTTTTTTGCAATTATGCAATTTCAGGACATCCAGAGCTTTACAGATTGGTCTGGGCATAGGGTGTTTATTAGACACTACCCGAAACAAATCCAAGCCGTACAACATTCACTTGTGGTACATGGCTCATTCGTGACCCCTACAGGCAAAACAGAGAGGGAAGGACCAATTCAGCCATGTCCTTCAGCAGAAGAGTGATGACAGGCATTCAGTGTTCTCTAGTGTCATCCTTTATGAGTATTTATTCATGCTCTGGTACTAGTCCTTAGAGACCACACATCACGTGAAATCCCTAAAGATGAGTTTTGACGAAGGAAAAAGTTATTTCTGTGGCGATGCCCTGTGGTCTCCAGGACCTTCCCTCCTCCCCAGTTGCATGTACAGGAGAGGGACACTATATTCTCATTTAGAAATAAAAGACAACAACTGGGAGCAAGTTCTTGTGCAGGTACAGTTGTCTCTAGGTACTGCGGGGTTGTCACTGATGACATAATGACATGTCACCCACAGCAGACAGTTTCAACATTGGAAACGCTGCGTCGAGTTCAGTAGTGCCTGAACTTGAAAGTCTTTCTTATACACACTGAGTTGATGCTTTGCATGTTGATACGCTGGCCCTAGAATAGGGAAGATAGTATGAAGAGACCATATTTCTTCGGTATTTATAACTGTTTGGATTCCCTGGTCTAGCCATTTACTGAAAAGCCCTTGGAGACAACACAGCCTATTAACTCCAAAATTAGGTTTTTTCTTCATCAAACCCTCTTGTTTAAAAGTATCTTGCCCATCCTCCCATATAAGGGGGAGGATGGACAAATGAATACACCCATGTTCTATATGTCCTTTACACAGCATATCCTCCTTAGATATAGTACTGTAGCTTCTTCCCTTGACTGTATACCAGTCCATGGTAATAACCTTGTCTAACACCTAATTCATCTTCATGTTCTGATTGTTAGGGGGTTTAGAGGAGTTGCTTCATTTGCACCTACACAGAACAATAATCTTTTGACATTCCTGGGAAAGCCAACCAGCCAGGTGGTTATAAGGACTTCCTCCCTCCTTAGGATAAGTCTCCTGTTGAAGGATGAAGGTTTGTATTTGTGTAGGAACAAATTAAGAGTAATTTGTATTTTACTTATCCATGTAAACCTGAATCTTGTGAGTTAAATTTCCTGCCACAACCACCCTCCAAGTCTTAGGCCTAAGGTTAAAAGTTTGTCTCTAGCTGATAGACAGGTGGGCAGGCAGGCAAGCTTCCTGCCACCTGCCGGTAGTTTTAAGCGTCTTGTTAAATTTGGTCGTTGGACTTCTTTGTCCATAAAGAGGAAAAGTCTATCCCAACTGGGAGTGTGGTGAGCCGAAGGCGAGGCAGATGTGGAGGAAGAACTGGAAGTTTTCCCAAGTGTCGCTCAGCCTGTGATTTTGCTGAAATTATTCTCCTATTAAAGGACTCAGGTTTGTATAGTTAGGAAAAACACAAATTACTGTATTTGTGATATTTAAATATACAGTATACTGTATCTAGAATTTGCATAATTTCCTACCTGCCACTCCACTACTAATGATTCTGGGTTGTAGTTTTAATACTTTTGACTAGGATTCTATGGCTTCAATGTTACCTAAACAGCCCATTGTAGACACAGGTGGGCAACATTGTTTGCTGCATGGAGATATAGTACATTATTATGGCAAATTAGGCTGATTGATTCTAGTTCTTATTTTTAAGTTCTTTAGAGCTCTTGCTTCAATGTTTGTAATAACAATGTGAATTCTCATTTGATGAAAGCTTGTCTCCTATTAGTAATGTACATTTTAAGCATGACAAAAAACTTGTAAATTAGCTTGTTTTTTTTCTGCATGTAGTTTGATATATGCTTCCTTTACTTAACAGATGGAGAGGAGTTTAAAATCTCTATGTAGAGCATGGGAGAAGTGTATGTAAATTACCTTCTTCATCAGGAGTATGTCTACTCCAGTGACTCCAACAGCTGCTCGCAAAAGAACATTCCCTCAGGTAGGGCATAGATTTTAGTACTGTATCATTTTAAAACCTAGAGATTAAAACTTACTGTAAATATGGGCACACAAGATTCTCATTTTAGGCAAACTGTTAAACACTACTGTTTGTTCCTACACAAAATACAAACCCTCAGCCTTTAGGAGTACTGTCAGCAAAGCTGGAAACAGTTGTTAAAACTTTACAGATGTGGCAATAGTTACTGCTTAGTGGCGGGGAAGCCCCGCCCATCGGACAGCTCTTGAGTCCTCATATTTTGTTTTCACTCACCGGATACCACAATCTTACTTCTGCTGCACTTCTGGTGCCCTCAACTGGTGGTTTTAATAATTTTCTTTTTCTTTTGGATAATTGTGTAAGTAAATCATTGTTGGCAAGGGATATATAGAAGGAAGGACAGCTTTCCAGTAGTTTCCCAATAACTCTATCTGTGTGAATAATGCAAACTTACCAATATCCACATACTTGTTTCTATTATACAGCATTTTTCAATATTAATCTTACCCGATAATCATGTAGCTGTCAACTCCGTTGTCCGACAGAATTCTACGGAAGGGATACGCCAGCGATCGCTATACAAGAGGGGGGTGTACTCACAAGCGCCACCTGTGGCCAGGTACTGCAGTACTTCTTGTTGACACCACCTCAATTTTTCCTCTGTCGTGCCTCCGGCTAGACCTACATGGATACGCTGTTGATTCTGGAGTTTTTGCTCACGATTTGGTGATGTATTTGCTCTAGATTTTAGCTTTCGCTATTCAGGAAGTTTTATTATTAGCTTAGCTAGCTTTTGGAATTAATTTGATTAATTATGGTGACGAAGAGAGTATGAACTCTCTTTCACCTTTAGATGGCCGACCCTTCCCTTAGACGGAAGTGTTGGTGTCTAAGAGAGTATAGACTCTCTTTCTTAATTTTGCTTAACAAAAGTTATAGATTTATTTTATATCTCTCCGCCTTTTATAGGCCTCTTCGATTAACTTCCTTTTTTATAATCTTATTAAAATTAATTTTTATATTTGTTTATATTCGACCTTTCCTAATACTAGGCGGTCTTTTCTTGTACCGAAGTTAATTAACATTGAGCCCGTCATTTCGGTTTTACCTGTTAACATATTATGCTATTTTAATGTTTTTGAAAGAATTTCTTTGATAGTCTCGTACTGTTTTCAAAGTGGAACTAACGTTTTGTTTTGTCTCTGCAGTTGTTGACGTTCAGAACGTTCAACTTGCGCTCTATCGTTACGATAGAGAGAGAATTTTCACGGTGTCACGTTGCAGTAAGAGTAAACCGTTTCTAGCGTTTTGTTCATTCTTTCTTAGCTTAATGGTTTTAATTCTAATAAAGGAACTTTTTATTTGGGAAATCTTTCAGTTTTTTTCCTTTAACAATAATATGTTTTAACGATATATATGATTGGGCTCTTCTCTCAGGTTCTAAGTCAAGAGAGAGAGAGAGAGAGAGATAGAGACGGAGGGAGAGAGAGGAGGATAAACGTTTCGTTCAAGCGAGTAACGTTGTTATCGTTTTTGCTCTTCTCCCTAGTCTCTTTAGGGGAAGAAGGTAAACGTTTCTAGAGTTTTATTCTTGTTCTCAAGCTTTATGCGGTGAGAGATTTTAAACGTAGTTTATTTGATCTAGTGTTTAGTCTTTCCAGCCACTGAATTATTTATCTTTCATTAGATTTTTCTGTTACATTGTAATTCTGTTTTCGCAATTATTAACTTTTAAGGAAGGATAGAATTGCGTGTTTCAGGTACAAACCACTTAAAGTTTCGAGTTCAGTGAAATAAGTGCAAACAGAAAATCAAAAGTGATAAGTGATAAGCGCAAAGTGTTACAGTGTTGCGTTCGAGGGTTCGTCTGTTCGTGCCAGTTGTTCGCCTAGTCTGGGACCTCTTACAAGCTCCCAAGCCCAGGGGAGAAGTAATGTCGAAGGACTTATGGGTTCAGCAGGCCTTGATCGACGAACAGACGTTTTTCCCTCCGTGGTTTCGGGTGTATCTACACACGTTGCCGACGTGATCACCCCACCCACACAAAGACGAGAGAGCCCTTTCTTTCCTCGTCTGCGGTAGAGGTTTCTCGCAGAAACCATGGACCAATCTTGCAGCTTTTAAGTGCAAGTCGGTCCCTTCCGCACAAGTCCAACTCCTAGGTGTAGCCATTAGCACTGGGTCAGTTCGGACTTGCTGCAGTACGACAACTGCACACCTCCCAGAGAGGCAAGGTGGTATCGCAACAGGCAGTAGCTCCGTCTGTTGCCGCACCAGCTGTTTTAGACCCTCAGTCTCAACGGACAGTAGCTCCGTTTGTTGTTGTCTTTCTTAAACTCTAGTGGTCTTTGCTGCAGTCAATGCAGTCTCAGCTTGCGGTGTTGATGCAGGAGTTTCAGGCAGAGGAGGTTAATACACCTCCTCCTGCGAACGCTCCTCCTCCTCTGCGCAGTACAATCTGCCAGACGTATGAGGTTGAGGTTCCTCAGGCTACCTCCATGCGTGAGCTGCCGCGTTGGGAGTTGCCAGTTACCAGCGTTGTGCAGCAACCTCCACCTTCCTTAAGGCAACCTCAACAATGGGAACAGGAGTCTTATGCCTTACATCCTCCTCTTCCTTTGAGGCAAGAGTTTCTTGCAGTTAGACCATCTTCGAGGCAACAACCTCTTGAGGTACGACAACCTCTACCATCCTTGAGGCAGCCACCTCAGCTCTCGCAGCTGCTACCTCAACTTTCCTCAAGGCGAGAGCCTCAACTCTTGAGGCTAGCACCTCAAGAACCTCAACTCGTGAGACAGGAACTGCGTTCTGCGCAGCCGCTACCTCAACTCTCGCAGCTCACACCTCAAGAACCTCATCTCGTGAGACAGGAACCTGCTACTGCGCATCCACCTCAACCCTTGAGGCAAGCGCAACTCTTGAGGCAGGAACCTCATGCTATGAGTCAGAAACCTCAACGCATGCATCTGCCACTTTCTCCTCAGCTTGAGCCTCTTCCCATTCAACTTTGAAATAACAAATGACAATAATAACACCTCATTACTTTCATAACTTGCATTTGTAAAACATATACATGTATGCCTACACAAACATTATGATAATGGAGGTTATTCGTATTACTTAAAAAAAAAAAAAAAAAAAAAAAAAAATATACAGTATATGTATTCCTTGCAATATATTTTTAACAAAATCGCAAAAATATGGCAAAAATATCTTCAAAACAAAAATGAATCATGAGTTATGAATATAATGTAAATATTATGTTGATATTAAAACCCCATGCAAGCATGCATGAAGTAATGCAGTGTTGCCAACAGGGCGAGTTTCCCTTTCCTGAGGTGAAGTAGATTATAGTACGTATTTTTAGTGCAGCTTAATTCTACGATTATCATGCCGGCTATCAAATTCATCAACAAAACAGTCTAAATCAATTCCCTCGGCACGTGCACTTTCAATGGACAGTAATGCGATATTACTCAATCTAGCACTGGTCATGGAATTTCTGAGAAATGTTACCCGCCATGCAACATGCTCTGCTTACCTTACAGCATGCTCTACATACAGCATGCTCTGCATACAGCATGCTCTGCATACAGCATGCTCTGCATACCTTACCGCATGCTTCTCAGTCACACATCTTTGGTTGTTGCCAACTCACTAGACTGTCAAGCAGTTTCATAACGTTGCCTTCTAGTCTGCTGCTTTTGCACCAGTGTAACCCTCACTGAGAGAACTTAGCTTTTCTCGGATATGGTCCCTGTAGATGAGAAAGTGCTTTTCTCCCTCCTTCTGATATTCCCTTGAGGACTCTGTCATTTGGAGAGGAGCCTTTAGCTGCGTAGCCTCCTATGGACTTTTATTTAAGCATAACATGCTTCCAGGGAAGGTAATGGTTCCACTTCAGTCGCTAACCCCGTCTGTTACCACACCTGCTCCCATAGACCTTGAGCTGTGTTGCAAGACATGCAGTCCAAGCTTAGTCCTTGTTAGAGGATTTTTTGTTTACGGAGTCAATGTGTCACTGGGAAGACGTTCAACAACCAACAGAAGTGACTTGTTGTGACGCAGTGCGGCAACCTCAGCAACCCGATAAGGAGTTGTCTGTACGACCCAGACAGTCTAGACAGCTTCGGGTTGTCACTGTACTTCCTCGCTTCCCCATGGTTGACAGTTCACAGACTGTGCAGCAGTACCATGATCTTGTGTCCGGCTCCGTCAGACGACTGGCTTTTAAGAGCTCCCACAAGTCGTCGCTGTCTGGAGATTCTCAGATGGACTATGGATCTGACCAAGGAACTGGGCCTCCTGGTCAATTTTGAGGAGTCCCAGCTCGTCCCATCCCAGACCATTGTCTACCTGGGTATGGATCTTCAGAGTCGAGCTTTTCGGGCTTTTCCGTCGGCCCCAAGGATCTTCCAAGCCCTAGAATGCATCCAGAGCATGCTGAGACGGAACCGATGCTCAGTCAGGTAGTGGATGAGTCTAACAGGGACACTTTCATCGCTGGCCCTGTTCATCGTGTTAGGGAGACTCCACCTCCGCCCCCTTCAGTATCATCTAGCTGCTCACTGGATAAAGGACATGACGCTAGAGACGGTCTCAGTTCCTGTTTCCGAAGAGAGGAGGTCTACTCTCGCGTGGTGTAAGAACAGCTTTCTTCTCAAGGAAGTCTACCTTTGGCTGTTCAGAAACCCGACCGCCGTCTCCTCTCGGACGCATCAGACACGGGCTGGGGTGCGACTTTGGACGGACAGGAATGCTCGGGAACATGGAATCAGGAGCAAAGGACACTTCACATCAATTGCAAGGAGTTGTTGGCGGTTCTTCTGGCCTTGATAAACTTCAAGTCCCTCCAGCTTAACAAGGGGGTGGAGGTGGACTCTGACAACACCACAGCCCTGGCTTACATCTCCAAGCAGGGAGGGACTCTTTCGTGGAAGTTGTTCTAGATCGCAAGGGACCTCCTCATCTGGTCAAAAGATCGAAAGCTCACGCTGGTAACGAGGTTCATTCAGGGCGGTATGAATGTCATGGCAGATCGCCTCAGCCGGAAGGGTCAGGTCATCCCCACAGAGTGGACCCTTCACAAGAATGTTTGCAGCAGACTTTGGGCCCTGTGGGGTCAGCCAACCATAGATCTGTTCGCTACCTCGATAACCTAGAGACTCCTGTTGTATTGTTCTCCGATTCCAGACCCAGCAGCAGTTCACGTGGATGCTTTTCTGCTGGACTGGTCCCATCTCGACCTGTATGCATTCCCGCCGTTCAAGATTGTCAACAGGGTACTTCAGAAGTTCTCCTCTCGCAAAGGGACACGGCTGACGTTGGTTGGCTCCGCTCTGGCCCGCGAGAGAATGGTTCATAGAGGTACTGCAATGGCTGGTCGACATTCCCAGGACTCTTCCTCTAGGAGTGAACCTTCTACGTCAACCTCACGTAAAGAAGGTACACCCAAACCTCCACGCTCTTCGTCTGACTGCCTTCAGACTTTCGAAAGACTCTCAAGAGCTAGGGGCTTTTCGAAGGAGGCAGCCAGAGCGATTGCCAGAGCAAGGAGAACATCCACTCTCAGAGTCTATCAGTCTCAAGGGGAAGTCTTCCGAAGCTGGTACAAGACCGATGCAGTTTCCTCAACCAGTACCACTGTAACCCAGATTGCTGACTTCCTGTTACATCTAAGGAAAGTAAGATCCCTTTCAGCTCCTACGATCAAGGGTTACAGAAGTATGTTGGCAGCAGTTTTCCGCCACAGAGGCTTAGATCTTTCCACCAACAAAGATCTACAGGACCTCCCTAGGTCTTTTGAGACCTCAAAGGAACGTCGGTTGTCCACTCCAGGCTGGAATCTAGACGTGGTCCTAAGGTTCCTTATGTCATCAAGATTTGAACCTCTCCAATCAGCCTCTTTTTAGGACCTCACATTAAAAACTCTTTCCCTCGTGTGCTTGACAACAGCTAAAAGAGTAAGTGAGATCCACGCCTTCAGCAGGATCATAGTTTTCACATCTGAAACGGCTACATGTTCCTTGCAGCTCGGTTTTTGCTAAACGAGCTTCCTTCACGTCCTTGGCCTAAGTCGTTCGAGATCCCAAGCCTGTCCAACTTGGTGGGGAATGAACTGGAGAGAGTACTTTGCCCAGTTAGAGCTCTTAGGTACTATCTAAAAAGGTCTTAACCTTTACGAGGACAATCAGAAGCCTTATGGTGTGCTATCAAGAAGCCTTCTTTTCCAAGGTCTAAGAACTCAGTTTCTTACTATTCAGGCTTCTGATTAGGGAAGCACATTCTCATCTGAAGGAAGAAGACCTTGCTTTGCTGAAGGTAAGGACACATGAAGTGAGAGCTGTGGCTACTTCAGTGGCCTTCAAACAGAACCGTTCTCTGCAGAGTGTTATGGATACAACCTATTGGAGAAGCAAGTCAGTGTTCGCATCATTCTATCTCAAAGATGTCCAGTCTCTTTACGAGTACTGCTACACCCTGGGACCATTCGTAGCAACGAATGCAGTAGTAGGCGGGGGCTCAGCCACTACATTCCCATAATCCCATAACCTTTTAACCTTTCTCTTGAATACTTTTTATGGGTTGTACGGTCGGCTAAGAAGCCTTCCACATTCTTGTTGATTTGGCGGGTGGTCAATTCTTTCTTGAGAAGCGCCGAGGTTAAAGGTTGTGATGAGGTCCTTTAGTATGGGTTGCAGCCCTTGATACTTCAGCACCTTAGAGTTGTTCAGCCTCCTAAGAGGAACGCTGCGCTCAGTAAGGAAGACGAACTTATTTAAGGCAGAGTAATGGCTCAAGTCGACTTCCTTACCAGGTACTTATAATTTCATTGTTATTTTGAATAACTGATAATATGAAATACGGGATACTTAGCTTCTTGATATACATGTACACTGGTTTTCACCCACCTCCCTGGGTGTGAATCAGCTACATGATTATCGGGTAAGATTAATATTGAAAAATGTTATTTTCATTAGTAAAATAAATTTTTGAATATACTTACCCGATAATCATGATTTAATTGACCCACCCTTCCTCCCCATAGAACCAGTGGACCGAGGAAAAATTGAGGTGGTGTCAACAAGAAGTACTGCAGTACCTGGCCACAGGTGGCGCTTGTGAGTACACCCCCCTCTTGTATAGCGATCGCTGGCGTATCCCTTCCGTAGAATTCTGTCGGGCAACGGAGTTGACAGCTACATGATTATCGGGTAAGTATATTCAAAAATTTATTTTACTAATGAAAATAACATTTCTGTTTGCTGTTTATTCCCTCACGTGTGTGGCCTAGTGACGACGACAACGTATTCCTAAGGAGGTTAGTAATCTTCAGACATTGATGTTCACTGTTGTAGGAAGAAGTTTTTAGGGCTGCCGAGTGTGAAGCAGAAGGGTGCCGCCCTTAATCTTCCTATAGTGTCTTCTCGTTCCCAGAAAGGCACTAAGGACATATCACATGGTTTAGCCATCTTTTCATGGAGTTCCTGTGACCTCTTCCCTGTTGGAGCCTCATCATTGGATGAGCAATACTTAGGAGAACTCAAGTTCCTTCTCCACTTCTGCTTCACCTTTGTCTCGCCACACTGCCAGGTGGGATAGACTTTTCCTTTTTATGGACAAAGTACAAAGACCAATTGATTGGAGTCGCTTTTCGCTGGACGACTGTGGTTTAACAGTGCTCTTCCAAGAGCCCCTTTGATTTACTTCACCGAAAACAATGAAAAGGACTACAAATCAATGCAGAATATTCTTGTACGTGTGCACGTCCTCACCAATTGGCGGGGTCATGAGAGCTCTCCTATACACTCGCCTGTGAGCGCTCTACTGTGCCCCAATCCCCAGTGGGAGAAGCACAATTGGGTCCTGTACCAGGAGGTCTTCTGTTATCGTTGCCCTGCCTCGAACCCAGTTCTGTCCTTGGGATGGAACGGTCGTAATTGTGAGGAGAAGCAGAATTTCTTGAGTATGCTGCCTCACCGTCGCCCATGGTGGTGGACGAAGGTGCTCAGGTGCAGAATATCTCGGGTACTACGGATCGTAGTCCGAAGCCCACGGAGGCTGACTACACTAAGTCCTGAATACTCCTTTGTGAAGGTCCTTGCATTCATTTGTAAGTGCAATGGCCTGCAGGAGGCGACTATGGCTCCACCTTCGGGGAAAAATTCGGTATTTGATCTTAATTTCAGTGCCCCTCAATGATCAAAGCCCTTGTCTGAGTTGCCCCAGTCAGATCTTGTTGACTTGCCTTTGAACCACGTGAACGATCAGGTCTGTGGATCTGAGAATCCGCTCTGTTCCACCTGGTCAAATAAGATCTTGCCACTCTTCTCTTTAGGCAGTGGAGGTTCTATATGCTAGAGAATGCCACGTCTGAATCTCTGCAGGTAGACCCGTTAGTTTGTGCTTTTGAGAGACTCAAGGCAGAGGGCACATCCTTTTCGGCCTTTGAGTCGGTGGCCATGTAGGCTTCAGCCTTGGCCTCTCTTCATGTTGTTTCCTGGATTGACCAGTGGCCAGGAGCATTGACGTACTTTGCAAAGTCAACAAACTTGTCGACCCCAGAGTCTTCGGAGAAGTAAAAGAGCCTTGTGTTGTTTGTGGGTAAGGCAGTCTCCTTTCTAGGCCTGCAAACAGCAGGCCTGTGGGCTAGCTGGGTTTTGAAGAGGCGAGACTGAATAGTCTCTCACTTATCAAAGCAGGTAAGCCCTGAAGTGGCATTACATTAGCGTTAAGGAACTCGGTGCGAAGTGGCACATCTCTTCTGCCGAATAGTCATGTGCAGGCAAAGGGGGATTCATGGAGGACTGTTTCACAGACTCTCTGATTAACTGAGTTGTTGCCTTCAAGTGCTCTGGCCCTTTAAAGGGTACAGTGCAGGTTTTGGATAAAGGAAGAGATCTCGGTCTGCACCTCCAGCAACTTTTTCATGGAAAGAGTCTGTGAGCACAGCCCTTTCATCTTCCCAACCTGCTCTTTTTAGGAAAGGTGGAAGTTGGAAGAGGGGAGGGAGAGGGCAACTCTGAGATAAGCATTCCCCCTCTCTGGGTGCTGAGAATAGGGCGTTGCTTGTCACGCTATTGGGTAACGTAGGAGAGTCACAGCCAAGTCTTGGGTAGCGAGCGTCCTTCAGTATGGTTACTTGCTACCCTTCCAGTACCCCCGCTCCTCTATCTCCTATTCCAATTGAGCTCCCGATGGAAAATCCAACATCTTCGAAAGCCCTGGCCTTGTGGGCATAGGTGGAAGAGATGCTAGAGAAAAGCTCGCTCTGTCATGCGAGGCCGATTTCCGGGTTTCTACAGCCAGCTCTTTCTGCTGAAGAAGGCAACAGGTGGCTGGAGACCAGTCATTGACCTCTCTCCACTGAACAAGTTTAGGTGTCAAACAAAGTTCAGGATGGAAACAGTGTGGTCTATTCCATCTTCCATGAGAGAGGGAGACATCGTGCTTTCAGTAGACCGGAAGGAAGCGTACGTTTAAGTGCCTGTTCAGTAGGCCTCTCGAAAGTACCTCTGCTTCTTCTTCTAGGATATGATTTACTAGTTCAAGACTCAATACTGTGGATTGTGTATAGCTTTCCAGATGTTTACTAGAGCATTCACCTTTGTAACTGCTTGGGCTCACTCACAATTGATATCTGCTTATGTATCTCGAAGATTGGTTGATCCTGGCCTCCTTGGAGAGGTAGAGACAATTTGCATTTTACCACAATCTGGGGATTGTGGTATACTGGGAGAAGTCAGATCTCATACCCAAGCAAAGGTTAAGGTATCTGGGTATTCTGATAGATTTGTCAGCTGAGAGAGTCTCTCCCACAGACAACTGCATCAGTAGACTCTGGGAGGTTGCAGGACTATTTCTGTTCAAGACAGCAGTTCAAGCTTGGCACTAGAAAAGTCGTGTTGGTAATCTTTCCTCGTTGGAGAGGCTCATTCCTCATGGGTGACTCCACCAGAGATCTTTTCTATGATGTCGGAAGAATTACTTGACAGCCAACAGGGATCCCCATTCCATCCTAGTCCAGTAGGGCAGGAGGTTCTGGATGATTTGGCCTGGTGGCTCGATGAGAACAACCTAACCTGACCAGAGGAGTCCCACTCAACTTCTCGCCCCCGAACATGATTCTGTTCTCATGTCTCGAAGGAGGGGTGGGGAGCACGCCTAGACAACTTTCAGGAATGTGAACCAAAATGGAGAGGTATCTGCACTTCAACATCCTTGAGATGCAAGCAGCCTTTCTAGAGTTGCAAGAATTCCAAGAATGTTTGAGGGGGTACTTGGTAGTGCAGATGAGCGACAGCATTACTGTTGTGTTTTACATTGACAAGCAATGGGGCATGGCCTCGCACCATCTCTGCGAGCTGACAAAGAGGATGCAAATCTGGGTAGCGTTCCACGCCATAGTTGTCAGCAAGGTACAGTCCGGGAAAGAGGAGTGTACTAGGAGACACACTCAATCGTTAGGGACAGATTACAGGAACGGAGTGGTCTCGACATCCTCAGGTGGTAGAAAGCTTCTTGCGCTATGAGGCTCCTTAGGAATCGACTTGTTTGCCACACGACTGAACAAGAAGTTGTTCCATAACTGGAATACAAACCCTGCTATTTAATAGGGGTATTACTTTTGGCGTATCTGAAATGACGAGCCATTAATTTTTAAAGAGGGCTAACTACCCACACCGCTAGCTAGCGGGGGTAGGGAGGGTAGCTCTCTACCGGTCCTCCTCACACACCTGTGATTGAGCTCACTTTGCTTTTGGCTCGGATGGTGAACAGATGTTGCCGCTCTTCATCCTCGCTGACAATTGGCAGCTATTAATGCTTTTTACTTTTTCTTTTCTCTTAGACTGTGTGTGTGAAGTTGGCTTCTGCGACCATGCGCACCTGCCCTGGACTTCCCGACCGCCCCTGTGGAACATTCATGTCGGCGGTCGAGACCGATCCTCACGCCCTTTGTCCTTTTTACAGAGGCCAACGGTGTGATAGTGTTAACAAGTGTAGTGAGTGGGTCTTCCTTCCAGTGGGAGAGGTTTTCGCAACTGCGGAAGAAGAAGTCCAAGTGGGATGTTTCTCCTTCGAAGGTTGCTTCGAAGGAAGAAAAACCCAAGGCCTCTTTCCGTCGCCCAAACCTCCTCCGAAGCTCCTACTCGGTCGGTCTCTTTCGAGAGACGGTCGAGTAGTAGCGTAGACCAATTTATTTCTGTCCAACCCCGGGTCTCGAGAGATGAGGTTGCTTCCCCTAGCGAAGCAGCGCCACCTCTCCCCCGGGGGGAGGCCTTGTCACTAACTTCTGTGTTTCAGATTTGGTCCTCCATGGGGCTCGCGGCTTGATTTCATCAGCATGGGTGCTTCTGTCAAGCAGTCATCGTCACCATCAGAGGTAGATCCCCTGACACTTGTCGACGTTGTTGTGTCAGAGGTGTCTCGTGTGTCATCACCCATCTCCTCTGCCACTCCAGACTCTACGGTAGCTGCCGGCTTGTTTCCACCGTTCCTGACCATCCTCCGAGGGGAAACTAAGTTCATCATCAGTCTCTCCTGCTAGTTTTTCTCTCCCTCGGGGGAGTTCACTTACAGAGACTCCTCTTCGGAGGACTGCTGACGGTCAGCTTGCTGATGCAACGGCCCCCAGAGGGCGCATCCGTCGGAAGGCTCGCCTTCCTCTTCGCCTTAGAGGCCTTCCTTCACCTGCGGTGAGGAGGCGCCTCTTTGGTTCAATATCGTCTATGCAGTCCCCCCACAGAGGAACCTCTTGACCGATTGTCCATCACTGCACCTGCAACCAGTCTTGTGACTTCGGTCCTGGACCTCTCTGCAGATCGTTTATGATCTCCTTCGGTGGATGATCGTCCTTTTAAAGGGCATGTCGACCATCCATCCGACAGACCTGCCGACCTTCCATCGCCGTTCCTGTATGGGCGTAACAAGGCTCCACTAAAGTGTGCTATTGCACGCCATCATACTGCGTACCACGCGCCCACACACCCTGACCAGTGCTCACTAGCAGCTCGTCAGGCACCAACGCTTTGGCGCACCACCCATCTTGCTCGCCCTTACAGAGGGCAGCAACCTCACGCGCTTACGCATCAACATGCGCCTACGTGCTATGTGCGCCCACATGCGCACACACGCCAGCACTCTCCTGCACCTATGCACCCTGCACTCACGTGCCCACGATCTCCTACGCGCCAGCGCCCACCTGTGCGCCAGTACCCACCTGCGCGCCAGCGCTCACTTACACGCCAGTGCTCACCTACACACCAGTTACCTGGGCGCCAACGTTCTCCTGCGCAACAGTGCTCTCCCGCGCGCCAACATGTGCGCCCCACATCACGCTCTCCTGAGCGCCATCTTGCGCGCCAACCAATGCGCCAGTCAAACCTGCGCGCCATCACTCTCCTGCATACAAGTTCGTAGGTGAGGCAACAACCTTGTTGCCCTCACTTGCGCGCCAACTTTTACCGGCATGCCAACTTTTACCGGTGTGCCAACTTTTACCGGCATGCCAACTTTTACCGGCATGCCAACTTTTACCAGCGCGCCAACTTTTACCGGCGCGCCAACTTTTACCGGCGCGCCAACGCTCACTTGCGTGCGTACACAGAGATATGCGCGTGCACCCTCTCTCTCTAACAGACGCGCACCAACAATCTCCCGCGCCCATCAGGATTCTTCTGCGCGCGCTAATTCTTCTGCGCGCGCTAATTCTTCTGCGAGCGCTAATTCTTCTGCGTGCGCTAATTCTTCTACAGACGCGCGTGAACACTCTCCCCCGCGCCCGCGCGCACATCATGATTCTCCTGCGCGCGCGCCAACGGTCTCCCATGCACGAGCACCAATATTCTCCCTCGTGCAAGCACCAATATTCTCTCTCGCGCGCGCACCATTATTCTCCCTAGCGCAAGCGCCAATATTCTCTTGAACGCGAGCATGCTCACCAAAAGGAATGACGTCCGGCAAGGTCGCCATCACATGATTCTCCTCCCCGCAAGCGCATTCCACCGCGCATTGTGGGAGACGGGAAACATGCAGAGGGGTTTAGGATCCCAAAGCTACATCCTAAGGTGAAACCACTCATTCCAGTAACTCCTCCCAGGGAACCTTCGGTCCCTTTCCCTTCAGGGAGTATGTCTGACAGTGCGTCTGTCAGCCAGCAGCCCTGGTTCAGTGCCTTGATCAGAGCGATAACCTAGGCTTTCAAGCCTGTCCTGTCTGATCTAGGACATGGAACCATGGCTTCCTCTACCCCTTTGAAGAGGAAAAGAGGAGTTCTGGACGCGGTCACTTTCCCGAGGGCGAAACTGACTCCACTCAGACCATCGAGGCAAGTTCCTCCTATTTCTCGGACTAACTCTCCATCCCTTTCAGACGAAGATATCCCGTCCCCTAGGGAACCACGCGAAGAGAGACTTTCCCCCATCGCACCAATGGAGGAAATCTCTCTTCATGCCGAGAGTTCCTCACAGTCTGAGAATAGATGGGACATTCCACACTCATCGATGTTGGAGTCTTACATCCTTCCCCGGAAGGAATCTAAAGACTTCAAAACATTGTCAAAGTCCTCGACTAGGGCTAGGATGGAGTCAGCCAGCCACTCAGGGAATGTCCGCGACTTTACCCAATAAGAGCCTTTGGGGATAGAAGGAGACTTCGCTGCAAGTCCTACAACAGGAGGAGACCAGCAGGACTCAGAACATGCATTCTGGCAGATTCTGACTCTGATGAGGGTTCTCAACGGGTTTTCCGACCCGGAGATCTCCCCCCGAGAGGGCAAAGACACGGTCCTAGACCGCGTCTTTGGTACTCAATATCCCTCTAAGACCAGTGCAGCCTTGCCCTGGTCTCAAGGGGTAAAGAGTACCAGGGACAAGATTGCCCAGCAGCTCTCCGAGATGTCCTCCTCCAACCGTTCCGGTACCACGAACAAGCTTCTCCCAGCTCCTCGCGTACAGCAGAGGAGGTATGTACTTCGAGATCTTGGAGGAGCCTAGTTCAGCTCTTTCGCTTCACCACTCGCTGGAAGAGCTAACCAGGGGAGTCCCTCTTGAGAGAGACTCCAACTGGCAGCCGAGATTCTGAACCAGGAGAAGGTCATGAAGTGTGCAATGCAAGCTACTTCGTAGCTTGATATCTGCTTGGGGACCTTAGGTATCCTGATACGACCTGAGGATTTCTCCAAGGAACGTACCAGGAAAGTTATGGAAATCTTCCTTCTCTCAGGTACTCGCACGATCGAGTTTCTGGCCCATCAAGTCTCGAACTTGTGGGCAAATACCATCCTGAAACGTCGGGATGCAGTAGCTGAGAGATTTCACCAGAAGGTCCCTAGTGCCGAGATCAATAGGCTCAGACATTCCTCCATAGAGCGGTCTCTTCTGTTCGAGCCTAGGGATGTGGAACATGCTGCTGAGGGGTGGAGGAAGTCTCATCAAGACTCCCTCCTCCACAGGGCTTTAACATCTAAGCCCTATAAACCTCCAGCACCACAGCAGTCCCGTCCAACCAAGACGACAACGACGACAACTGCAGTGAAGACAAAGGTGTCTAAGCCCTTTCCTGTCTGGCAAAAAGTCCTCCAGTGGAGGTAAAAATCCTAGAGAGAGCACCTGAAGCCGCAAACGCTAGGATAGGCAGTCCCCCTGCATTTCCACCAGTGGGGGGAATCCTACAGAGTTGCGCAAACAGTTGGAAGCAACTCTGGGCCGATTCCTGGACTCTCCGTGATCAGTCTAGGATATCGCGTCCCGTTCATAACATCTCTCCCACCCCTGACCAGGAATCCAGTGTCATTGAACTCCCTTGCCATGGGATGGGCAAAGGGGCAACCCCTTCGGGCAGAAGTCCAGACCCTGTTGAAGAAGGGCGCTCTCCAAGAGGTCCTCGACGGATCCCCAGGCTTCTTCAGTTGACACTTTCTTGTAAAGAAGGCATCTGGAGGCTGGAGACCAGTCATCGACCTCTCAGCTCTGAACAAGTTTGTCAAACAAACTCCGTTCAGCATGGAGACGGCAGACACGATCAGACTAGCAGTAAGACCGCAAGACTTCATGTGCACGCTGGATCTAAAGGACGCTTACTTCCAGATTCCAGTCCATCCGTCTTCAAGGAAGTACTTAAGATACAGCCTAGACAACAGAATATCCCAGTTAAAGGTACTGTGCTTTGGTCTTTCCACAGCATCACAAGTCTTCACCAGAGTGATCACCCTAGTGTCATCTTGGGCACACAGGATTAGCATCCGTCTCCTCCGTTATCTGGACGACTGGCTAATCCTAGCAGACTCGGTGTCAACCCTTCTTCAACACCGAGACAAACTTCTGAGACTTTGCCAGGATCTGGGGATCATGGTAAATCTCGAGAAGTCCTCAATGTTTCCCACTCAAAGACTGGTCTACTTAGGCATGATTGTAGACACCATTCTCCACAAAGCCTTCCCATCAGACGACAGGATAGCAAGGCTGAGAAAGGTCGCAAGACCTTTTCTCAGACGAGAAGAACTTCCAGCCCAATCGTGGCTCTGTGTCCCGGTCACCTTTCATTGCTGGCCCGTCTAGTTCCCAATGGTTGCCTCAGGATGAGATCCCTCCAGTGGCGACTCAAACTGGTGGAATCAACCTCACGACTCCCCGGACATCCAGATCCCCATGGGACCTGCGGAACTGACAGACCTCCAGTGGTGGGTGACAGACGAGAATCTACGAAAGTGAGTGGATCGTCTTGTCCTCTTCCTGGATTTGGTGCTGTTTCAGATGCTTCAAAAAAAGGGTGGGGAGTCCACGTGCTGCACCACACGACCTTAGTGCTCTGGTCAGAGTCAGAAAAGTACCTCCACATAAATCTTCTAGAGATGAAGGCCATCTTTCTGGCCCTTCAACAGTTCCAACAGTTCCTGGCAAGTCACTGTGGTGGTGATGAGCGACAACACCACAGTAGTGGACTACATCAACAAACAAGGAGGTACTTTATTGCAGCAACTATCCCATCTAGCAATAGAGAAACTGAGATGGGCTGAAATTCACTTGATACCACCATCGGCATGCTTCATTCCAGGCAAAAGTAATGTGCTCGCCGACAACCTGAGCAGAGCATCTCAGGTAGCGAGTACCGAGTGGTCTTTGGATCATATAGTAGCCAACAAAGTCCTGACTTTGTGGGGTTCTCCGACTGTGGACCTCTTCGCAACCGCCCTGAACTTCAGGCTCCCGGTGTACTGTTCCCCAGTCCCAGACCCCAAGGCTCTCTGGCAAGATGCTTTCCAACAACGGTGGGACAACATCGAGGTTTATGCCTTTCCCCCGTTCTGTCTAATGAGGAGGGTACTCAACAAGACCAGAACATCGATCAATCTTTCAATGACCCTCATAGCTCCACTATGGTATCACGCAGATTGGTTCCCGGACCTTCTGCAACTCCTAACGGAGCCACCAAGAGAACTCCCTTCACCACACAATCTACTCGAACAACCACACGTCAACATCTTCCATAAAGCCGGAGCTTTGCTACGACTTCACGCCTGGAGACTATCCAGCATCTTCTCTCTGAGAGAGGATTTTTGCAACAAGTTGCGATTAGGATGTCTGGACACCTGCGAAAATCATCAGAAGCAGTCTACCAGGCAAAGTGGAAAGTCTTCTGTGGTTGGTGTCGTGGAAGGGGTATCTCTCTACTCGATGCCACTATTCCAGCAATAGCGGAGTTCCTTGTGTATTTGCGTGAAGAAATGTACCTATCAGTCTGGGCAGTGAAAGGCTATTGCTCAACCTTAAGCCTTGCCTTCAGACTGAAAGGAATGGACATTTTTTCATCGCTAGAACTTTCTCTACTCATACGGAGTTATGAACTTATCTGCCCCCAGTCAGAAGTGAGACCTCCCCCATGGAACGTGGTTTGAGTTCTCAGGTCTCTCAAGAGACCTCCCTATGAACCATTACACCAGGCAACAGATCGCCACTTAACTTGGAAGATGGTGTTCCTGCTAGCTTTGGCCTCAGCCAAGCGAGTCAGTGTACTTCATGGTCTCCCATATGACATTGCCCATTCAAGGGGATGGGGAGAGGTAACGTTCAGCTTCGTGCCCGAGTTTATTGCTAAGACTCAGAACCCGGGAGTAGCGAATCATCGATTCGACTCTTTCCGGATTTTCAGTCTCCGTACTGTAACAGATGACCCAGACTATCTCTTACTATGCCCAGTAAGGAGTTGAGGCTGTACCTCGAGAGAACAGCCGCAGCCCGTCCTCGTGTGCCAGCACTATTCGTCAGCACAGGAAGGACTAAGAGGAGGGTCACCAAGAACACCATCTCAGCATGGATTCACAGGGTCATTGACCTTGCACTGAATCCAGACCCTCCTCCATCACGTGGCCCCAGAGCGCATGAAGTCGGGCATAGCTACGTCCCTGGCCTTCATAAGAAATTATTCAGTGACGCAGGTTCTTCAAACTGGGGTGTAGAAATGTCAAAACACATTCACATCCCACTACCTGCAAGACGTAACCCACAGGAGACTCGATACGTTTTCTATCGGTCCTGTGGTGGCTGCACAACAGCTGGTTTAAAACCTCAAGCTCCTTATTGGACAGGTAGCAGAAGGTTGAGGGCATTGTTACCTGGTTTTAGTCAGCATGAATGAAAAGGTTTGTCTGGCCCTTATTCTTTTCTTCGTCATCCCCTCTCTTGGGGAAAGCATCCTGGGTTCTCTGCATAGCTAACCTCAAACCACTGCAGGTAAACCATACTCCCTTGTGTACCTAGTATTAAGATTAATACTGTTGCGTCCCCATACCCTGACGAGGTGGTATTGGGAAAGTCCTAGTGCACAGTTTTCCATCTAAAGAACTTCGGAACAACTTTCTAGGACGAGTCACACTTCTACATACCATCACACACAGTATGCGTAGGCCGCAAACCTTGCGTAGCATGGTTTTAGCGAGGTGCAGGGGCTCCTTATTTCTTGAGTGCTAACACACTCAGATAAGGAGCCCCCGGGTAAAGCCAAAAAGCCAGATTGACTGGGACGTCCACCCTTCCTAATGGGTGAGTCACCCCTATTAGATAGCGTGGTTTGTATTCCAGTTACGGAACAAATGACAAATTCGTAGATAATTTGTATTTTTCCTAACTATACAAACCTTAGCTATTTAACCAAACTTGCCTGCCAGCCCTATCCCTCTTGAAGTCCTACTTCCAAGGAAAGTGAGCTCAATCACAGGTGTGTGAGGGGGAGCAGTAGCAAGTTCCCCTCCCTACCCACCACTAACTAGTGGTGTAGGTAGTTAACCCTCGTTAAAAATTAATGGCTCGTCATTTCAGCTACGCCGAAAGTAATACCCCTATTAAATAGCTAAGGTTTGTATAGTTAGGAAAAATACAAATTATCTACGAATTTGTCATTTCGGGGATGCCTTTCATCACCCATAGAATCACTTGGATGTCTATGCCTATCCACCATTCAGTCTGATCCTGCTGGTGTTGATTATGCTAGGACTGAGGATGACCTTGGTAGCTCCCAGATGGTCTCACGCTGAGTGGTATCTCTGTTTGTTCTTCTGGTCAAGGTCACAAGAGACCTACCCCTATGGCCCTCACTTTTGTTAGCCACACCTGCAGAGGTACCACCAGTCCATGGAGTCATTAGCTCATCATGAGTAGAGACTATCCAGCATCTCCTCTGAGTGAAAGGCTTTTCGAGAGGTACTGCACCGGAGATGTCTGGACTGGATATCTCCAGAGGTCCTCTACAGCTGTCTACCAGGCTAAGTTGGTCATCTGAGATTGGTGTCATAGAAAAGGTATTTATCTGGTCAAAGAAATTGTAGTACAGATCGCTGATTTTCTCTCCTTCCTTTGCTGAGAGAAGCTCCTGGTCTTTTAACCGAAGTGTTTTGAACTTTCTGCTTCCTGGCAGTCGTCTTTAATCGTGAGGAGCTTCAAGCAAGCTTGCCCACCCAGGGATCCCAGGCCCCTGGAGTTATACATGACCTTAGTCCTCAAGGCTCTTACGCTTACCCTTTTTTTAACCTTTGAGGAGGTCGTCGGATAGGGATCTTGACTCTCAAGACTGTCTTCCTGCTAGCTTTAGTGCTAGGAAAGAGAGTGAGCGAGGTGCACGGTCTCCTTTATGTAGTCACCCACACTCAGGGATGAAAGGAGGTCTTAAGTTTTGTTCCTGGCAGCGTACAACTCCAGGTTCGAGTCCTTCTACTTCCCCTCCCTCTGGGAGGTATCGGGTGTTGATTGAGAGGTGATGGTCTTGTTTTCCTTGAGGGCTCTGAAATGCTATGTGAAGATAACCCTACACCTGAGTGTCAGACTTTTTGCTAGCACTGGCAGATCCAAGAAAAGGGTGTTAAGGAACATGGTTTCTTTTGGCTTTGTGAGACGATCCGTAGGGCTTTTGCCACGGCTGACGAAAGAATCAAGATGCCAGGAACAGAGCTCATGATGTCAGGAGCAGTGGCCCCACACTTGCTTTCAGGAGAAATCTGTCAGTAATCCAGGAGTTGCAGGTTGGCGTCAAAAACTAAAGAGATGTCGGAAAACATTAACACTAACCTTACAAGACCTTAAATTTTAAATTTTTGCATTTTTCTAATTTTCATATATTTTTTTTACTTGTTTTGTACTTTCTAAATTTCATCAATTTCATCTCTTCCACCTTTCTGCTTTTTCTGATAATTTTGAGCTTCCTCCTCACTTACTAATGGGCTCTTTAGAAAATAACAATCCAGGGAAGTTTGTTTCTGCCTGCTTCTTGAAATGTTCCTGAAATGAGTCTGACAAATGTCATTACACTGAGCAAGAATACGACCTGTTTAAATGTTTTTGGGTGTTTTTTATTCTACGAAATCTGCCATTTTATGATAATAAGCTAGAATCTCCTTAATTTCTGCCACTGTTGTAGTCATAGCTGTGTTCTCCTTGTTGCCGCTAGAGAACTGTACCTGAACAATGTTCACTTGCATGGCTTCCAACACCTTCAGGTTAACCGCCATGAGCTCCTCTTGATGCTACTCGAGAAGGTCATTGTCCTCCTCATTTACGACCTGACCAATGAACCTCCAGAGGGAAAAGCAAATTCCTCGACCTCATATTGCGGAACAGGTTCAAGATTGTCGGCGGTTTTGGCTTTGGTTTCAGGTAGGCCTACGTCGAATCCCTCAAAGTCTCGAGCGGAGATGGCTTCAGGCCACAGCTTCTTCCACGAAGAGCTCAAGGTCCGCCTCAAAACCTCATTTTAAGCTTGATCGATGAGTTTGAGGCATATCACAATACTGTATAGTATCGAAATGCTCATTCCAAAATTCATACATGGGGAGGTTTGTGCTATCGCTGACTGAGAAACATTTCCCAAAGAGATGTTTTTTATAGAGCTTCTTTAAGTTTGAAATCACATGCTGGTCTATGGGCTGGGGGAGAGGGGTGGTGTTAGTTAGAAGATAAAGAACCTTGATTAATGAGTACTACCGAGGGATATCTTCCTCGAGGCCAGGAGGGTGAGCAGGGATGTTGTTCAACACCAGCAAACATTTCAGAGGGAGGCACTTCTCTCCCAAATATGTTTTTACAGTTGGGCCGAAACTGAGGTTTCCCCACTCGACAAAGAACAGCCCTGGCTTTCACATTAGCCCTTCACATCTTGTGGGACTTGAAGGCTCAAGGAGTCTCTGAATGATACACCAGTAACGGCTTGAAGAGCTTATAATCCCCTCCGGCATTTGCACAGAGTGCAATGGTAAGCCTGTCCTTCATAGGCTTATGCTCAGGCAGCTTCTCTTCTTCTATGATGTAGGTCTGACGAGGCATTTTTTTTTTCCAAAAAAGCCAAGTTTTGTCACAATTGAAGACTTTCTGGGGACTGTAGCCTTCCTGGAAAGTCAACTTGTCGAACGTCTTCACAAAGACTTCTGCTGCTTTCATTTCTGTGCTGGCACCCTCCCCATGTCGCACCACCGAATGAAGGCCAGACAGTCTCTTGAATTTTTTAAACCATCCACGTGAAGCCTTAAACTCTGAGGATGTCTGCTGTGATGTCTCTTCTCCTGTGTCGTGTTCGGCCCGAGTTAGCACGAGATCACCGAAAATGGCGCTGGCCTTGTAGTAAACTATTGTCTCATTGATTGAATGTCCAAAGATTTCCTTGTCCTTTATCCAGAGGAGAAGCAGTCTCTCCATCTCATCATGGATGTGGCTCCACTTACTAGAAAAGAGTCACGCCCTTAGGTGTTGCTGCTTTGATAGCTTCCATTTGCTTATGGATGGTGACTGTCATCAACGGATTTCGGCCAAAGCGATCACACTTAACTGCATGACAGCCTTATACCTCTTGATTATCTCAAGCTTCGTCTCCTTAGAAAGCATCCTCTTCTTTCCTTGAACATCAGCAACATTCTTGGGACCCATGGCTAATACTGTATGAGTTGAATAATGTAACATGGTAACTATAAGTATGAAAGTAAAAAAAACCAACACAAATTCAATGTGAACTTTAGTGCTGCCAAGACAAAATGTGCGAGGAACACAGATACATAGATGCACAATGAGAAAAATGCCCACCAATAGGAGAGCTGGATCTTATGGCGATAACTAGCATCAGGGAAGGGAGAGCAGGACGATGGTGGCGAGCTTACAGTTTGGCGACGTGTGAATTTTAAAATTATTTTCTCGGTGGACAGACTAATCTCATTTCGTATCATTAGAGGTTTTTCTTGATATGAGGAAAAAAAATCTTCATATCTGTGTTTGTACCGTGAATTTTTTGTATATAGTGTACAGAGACTTTCGTATCGAGAGGTACAGGGTATCACTTTACAGTACTTGGTATTTGATTCTAACAGACTTCCCTTTTGGGAAATAGTTCCTCTTGGCTGATCTGATACAAATTATATGTACAACCCAGGTTCTATCAGTTTTTCTATCCTTATGAAAAACAGATACGGAGTGTCAGTGGACTTCACTTTACTTCTCCACTGATCAAGCATTAAGAATCAAAACCTTCCAGTTTTGGTTCCCGGGTACTTCCAGCTCACCAAGTAGTGAGTCTTCTTAATTCTGCTAATGAACAAATAAAAAATATTCAAAGTAATTTGTATTCATTTTAGTTATACAAACCTGAGACCTTTAATCTAACTTTCCTCCTCAACCGTCTCTTTAAGTCCCGGGCCGAAGGATCAAAAGTGGGTGTTCTCTGACTGGGGAGGGGGCAGAGTTTCTTGTCCTTCACCTTCACCAGTTGCATAACTGCTCATTATCCAATATCAACGACCTACTCCAGCTCATGCTGAAGCAATCTCCCTAATTAAAGGATGAGGGTTTGCATGGCTACGTAAAATATAAATTTTGCATGGCTACGTAAAATATAAATTACTTGGATTTTTTTTTTATATTCCATCACATTTCTCCCATATTTTTCTGAAACCTTTATAACTACTACTTCCTGCTTCAAGTACAGGGCTTTCCCATTTGCACTTGCAAATCCTTTTTCTGCATTTTGTGTTTTCTTTTTTTGTCTTACCTATCTAATTATAGGATATTGCTGGAATTGTAATTCATTTCTAAAAACCAGTAGTGGGAACTTTAATTTTCTCATCTACCTGATAATATTTAGATCTGAGAAATATTAATGATGTGTCATGATATTTGTAGGGCAAAACTAGCCCAATTGATCAGCCTAAGGATTCCAGAGTTGAGTAGGATTTTGGCAACTATCCTGATTAGAGTGGAAGTAATTATATTTTTCAATATTAAACTTAGCCGGTGATCATATAGCTGTCAGCTCTGCTGCCCGACAGAAAAACCTAAGGACAAAATACGCCAGCGATCGCTATACAGGTGGGGGTGTACATCAACTGCGCCATCTGTCGAGCAGGTACTCAAGTACTCCATGTCAACACAGAACCAATTTTCTCTCTGTCGTGCCACTGGCAAGACCTACTAAATACGCTGTTACTAACTGGATTTGTTTTCACATCTATTTGGTGAAGTACACTATTCCAGTTTTGAGCTTTCGCTATGCAGGGGTTTTATCTTCATCTCAAAACTTGAACTCGTTTTAGATAGATTTAATTATGGTGACAAAGAGAGTATGGACTCTCTTTCACTTTTAAATGGCCGACCCTTCCCTTAGACGGAAGTGTGTTTAGGTTTTTAGTAATTTTGCTTAACACGTTATAGATCTATATATTTTATATCTCTCCGCCTTTATTAGGCCTCTTCGATTAACTTTCCATTTATTATAAACATATAAAAATAAATTTTTATGTTTTGTTTATATGCGACCTTCCTGATAGTAGGCGGTCCTAACTTGGAACCGAAGTTAATCAACGTTGAGCCCGTTATATCGTATTTAGCCTTTAAAGAATTTAAAACTTTTTAAATTTAATGTTTTATGAAAGAATTTCTTTGATAGTCTCGTACTGTTTTCAAAGATGAACTAACGTTTAGTTTTTTAGTCTACGCAGTTGTTGACGTTCAGGACGTTCAACATGCGCTCTATCGTTACGATAGAGAGAGAGTGTATCACGATTTCACTTTGCAGTAAGAGTAAACCGATTCTGACGTTTCGTTCATTCTTTCTTAGCTTAAATGGTTTAAATTCTAAATTAAAGGAACTTTTTGTTTGGAAAACCTTTCAGTTTTTTCCTTTAGCCAAATAACATGTTTTGACGATATATAATTGGGCTCTTCTCTCAGGTGCGAAATCAAGAGAGAAAGAGAGAGAGAGATAGAGACGGAGGGAGAGAGAGGAGAAAAAACGTTCCGTTTAAGCGGGTAACATTGTTCTCGTGTTACTCTCCTCCCTAGTCGCTGTACGGGGAAGAAGGTAAAACGTTTCTAGGGTTTTATTCTTGTCCCCAGGCTATGTGCGGTGAGAGATTGTAAACGTAGTTTATTTGAACTAGTGTTTAGTCTCTTTCCCAGCCACTGAATTCTTTATCTTTATATATGTTTTCTGTTGCATTATACGACTGTTTTCGCAATTACTACCTTTTAATGAAGGGTAGGATTGCGTGTTTCAGGTAGAAATCAGTAAAAGTTTCGATTTCAGTGAAATAAGTGCAAAACAGAAAATCGAAGTGATAAAGTGATATGCGCAAAGTGTTACAGTGTTGCGTCCGAGGGTTCGTCTGTTCGTGCCTGTAGTTCACCTAGTCCGGGACCTCTTGCAAGCTCCCAAGCCCAGGGGAGAAGTAATGTCGAACGACTTATGGGTTCGTCAGGCCTTGATCAACGAACAGACGTTTTCCCTCCGTGGTTTCGGGCGTATCTACCCAAGATCGCCCCACCCACACAAAGACGAGAGAGCCCATTTACTTCTCGTCTGCGGAAGAGGTTTCTCGTAAGAAACCTTGGACCAAGGTCTCGCAGCTTATTAAGCGCAAGTCGGTCCCTTCCGCGCAAGTCCAACGGCCCAGGTGTAGCCACTGGGTCAGTTCGGACTCGCTACAGTCTTCCGATGACTGCACACCTCCTAAGAGAGGCAAAGCGGTACCGCAACAGGTAGTAACACCGTCTGTTGCCGCACCTGCTGCTGTAGACCCTGAGTGGTCTTTGCTACAGTCTATGCAGACACAGTTAGCATCTTTTATGCAGGAGTATCGTGCGGAGAAGGTTGACGCTGCACCCGTTAGCCTACAACCAACCACGGTTGTGCGTACAGTAGACGCTGACGCTACCTGCTCCCGCACTCCGCCTGTGAGAGTTCCACCACCCATGCGCAGTGTACCCTGCCAGCCGCACGTTGACGTTCACAGATGCAAGCTACCCTCCGTTGACGTTCGCGAGTTACCACAACAACAGGAGGGTGGAGTTAAGTTGCTTTGTTTTGACGCTGTGCTTCAACCTCCGCAACCTACTGTGGTTACCGCTACTCGCCCGCAGCAGACTAGTCAGTCAGGAGTAGAGGCTTCCCCACACAGCTATGGTTGTTGCCAGCTCACAGACTGTCTAGCAGTTACATGATGTTGCCTTCTGGTCTGCTACTAATGCATCAGTGCTGTATGTCCTCACGCACCTGTTGTGGTTGACAGTTCAGTTTTTGACAGTTCACAGACTGTCAAGCAGTTACATAACGTTACCTTCTGGTCTGCTGCTAATGCACCAGTGAGATCCTCACTGAGATAACCTAGCTTTTCTCGGACAAGGTTCCTGTAGATGAGAAAGTGCTGTTCTCCCTCCTACTGATATTCCTTTGAGGACTCTGTCATTTGGAGAGGAGCCTTAAGCTGCTTAGCCTCCTATGGACTTTAATTAAATCATGATGATTTTTTAAGGATCTTCGTCCGGATCTTGTAACTGCTGCTCCTCGTTCGCCTAACGTCAGAACTTACACTAGGCCTAGCTACTTCAAAGCCGTTGTTGTTAAGCTAGTGCTCTCTCGCTCTCCTAGAGAGCGTTACGTTGGCTAGGCGACTGGTTTTTGCACCAGGAGGAGTTTTAGGGATACAGCCTTTGATTTCCCTTCTTTTAAACTGGCTTATAGAGCGAGAGTCTGATAGGACACGAGAGAAGTTCTCGGCTTGGGAGTTCATGCCTCTGCCCAGGTAGACTTCTCAATTCTGGTAGACTTGCCCTGGCGCCTAGCCAGGAGACGCTCCAAGTTGTTTACAGGTCAACTTCTCAACTTTTGTCGAGCCTTTGAAGTTTTGCTGTACTATTATGTCACACATAACAAGGCTTCCAGGGATGGTAATTGGTTCCGCCTCAGTCGCTAACCCCGTCTGTTGCCACACCTGCTCCCGTAGACCCTAAATGGGCTTTGCTGCAAGACATGCAGTCCAAGCTTGTGTCCTTGATAGAGGACTTAAATACGGAGAAGAACCTTCTGGCCAACAACCTTCCAACCGGTTGGTTGTGCGCCCTGTTGACGCTGAGGTATCCTACTCGCGTCTGCCAGTTGAGGTGGTTCCTCCACCGATGCGACCCAGTGTGGGTTGCCAGTCGCACGTTGACATTAAGCGACGCTCGGAGGTGGTTGTTGACGTTCAGTGCTTCACCAGGAAGACGTTCAACAACCAGCAGAGGTGACTTGTTGTGACGCAGTGCGTCAACCTCAGCAACCCGGTAGGGTGTTGACTGCACAACCCAGACAGTCTAGACAGTTTCGGGTTGACGCTGTACTTCCTCGCGCACCCATGGTTGTTGACAGTTCACAGACTGTGCAGCAGTACCATGATATTGCGTCCGGCTCCGTCACGCATCCACCAGTGCGACCGGATTCAGCGAGTCAGACGTTGCCCACTCCGTTGCCGTTTCCTCATCAGTTTCGGATGAGGAACCCTTTGATGAGGACGTTGCTGAACAAGACGATCAACCCCCAGCCCTGCTATCCATCCAGAAGATGCTGAAGAAGGAACGCTGCCCAGTCAGGCTGTGGATGAGTCTGGTAAGGACACTGTCATCCGTGGATCAGTTTGTGTCACTAGGAAGACTACACCTCCGTCCTCTTCTATACCATCTAGCTTTTCACTGGAAAAAGGACAAGACGCTAGAAGCGGTCTCGATCCCGGTTTCCGGAAAGATAAAGTCTGGTCTGACTTGGTGAAAGGACTATATCAACCTTAGAGAGGGTCTTCCCCTGACTGTTCAGACTCCCAACCACGTTCTCTTCTCGGACGCATCGGACGTAGGCTGGGGTGCGACATTAGACGGTAGGGAATGCTCGGGATTATGGAACTCGAGTCAAAGGACAATGCATTTCAACTGCAAGAAGCTACTGGCAGTACATCTGACCTGGAAAAGCTTCAGGTCTCTCCTTCAAGGCAAAGTGCTGGAGGTGAACTCGGACAACACCACGGCTTTGGCGTACATCTCCAAGCAAGGAGGGACCTACTCTCTGACATGGTACGAGATCGCAAGGGACCTCCTCACTTGGTCAAAAGGTCTAGACATTTCACTAGTACGAGGTTCATCCAAGGCAACTTGAATGTCATGGCAGATTGTCTCAGTCGGAAGGGACTAATAATTCCAACAGAATGGACCCTCCACAAGGATGTATGCAAGAGACTTTGGGCCACTTGGGGCCAGCCAACCATAGATCTCTTCGCAACCTCGATGACCAAGAGGCTCCCAATATTTTGCTCACCAATCCCGGACCCAGCAGCAGTTCATATAGATGCCTTTCTACTAGATTGGTCACATCTAGATCTATATGCATTCCCTCCGTTCAAGATTGTCAACAAGGTACTGCAGAAGTTCGCCTCTCACGAAGGGATAAGGTTGACGCTAGTTGCTTCCCTCTGGCCCGCGAGAGAATGGCTCACCGAGGTACTTCGATGGCTAGTAGACGTTCCCAGAACACTTCCCCTAAGGGTGGACCTTCTACGTCAGCCACGCGTAAAGAAGGTACACCAAGGCCTCCACGCTCTTCGTCTGACTGCCTTCAGACTATCGAAAGACTCTCGAGAACTAGAGGCTTTTCGAAGGAGGCAACCAGAGCGATTACTAGAGCAAGGAGAACATCCACCCTTAGAGTCTATCAATCGAAGTGGGAAATCTTCCGAAACTGGTGCAAGTCAGTATCCGTATCCTCGACCAGTACCTCTGTAACTCAAATAGCTGACTTTCTCTTATATCTGAGGAAAGAACGATCTCTTTCAGCTCCCACTATCAAGGGTTACAGAAGCATGTTGGCATCAGTCTTCCGTCACAGAGGCTTAGATCTTTCCAACAATAAAGATCTACAGGACCTCCTTAAGTCTTTTGAGACCACAAAGGAGCGTCGTTTGGTTACACCTGGTTGGAATTTAGACGTGGTACTAAGATTCCTTATGTCAGACAGGTTCGAACCGCTACAATCAGCCTCCCTGAAAGATCTCACCTTTAAGACTCTTTTCCTGATATGCTTAGCCACAGCTAAAAGAGTCAGTGAGATTCATGCCTTCAGCAAGAACATCGGATTCTCATCCGAAACGGCTACATGTTCTACAACTTGGTTTTCTAGCCAAACACGAGCTGCCTTCTCGGCCTTGACCAATATCGTTCGATATTCCAAACTTATCGTATGGTTGGAAATGAACTAGAAAGAGTCTTATGTCCTGTAAGAGCTCTTAAGTTCTATTTAAAAACCTTTACGAGGCCCGTCTGAAGCTTTATGGTGTTCAGTTAAGAATCCATCTTTGCCTATGTCAAAGAATGCTTTATCCTTTTTTATCAGACTGTTAATACGAGAAGCTCATTCCCATCTGAATGAGGAAGACTAAGCTTTGCTGAAGGTAAGGACACACGAAGTTAGAGCTGTCGCAACTTCCGTGGCCTTTAAACAAAATAGATCTCTGCAAAGTATATTCGACGCAACCTATTGGAAAAGCAAATCAGTGTTCGCGTCTTTTTATCTTAAGAATGTCCAGTCTCTTTACGAGAACTGCTACACTCTGGGACCATTCGTAGTAACGAGTGCAGTAGTGGGTGAGGGCTCAACCACTACAATTCCCTAATTCCATAACCTTTTTTAATCTTTCTCTTGAAATGTTTATTATTATTTTTGGGTTGTCCGGAAGGCTAAGAAGCCTTTCGCATCCTACTTGATTTGGCGGGTGGTCAAAGTCATTTCTTGAGAAGCGCCTAGATTAGAGGTTTTGATGAGGTCCTTTAGTATGGGTTGCAACCCTTCATACTTCAGCTCCTAGGAGTCGCTCAGCATCCTATGAGGATAGCGAGGCTCAGTAAGGAAGACGTACTTAAAAAGGCAGAGTAATTGTTCAAGTCGACTTCCTTACCAGGTACTTATTTATTTTATGTTTGTTATTTTGAAGAACTGCTAAAATGAAATACAAAATACTTAGCTCATAATAATGTCAACAGGTAATGCTGGTCTCTACCCACCCCCCTGGGTGTGAATCAGCTATATGATCACCGGCTAAGTTTAATATTGAAAAATGTTATTTTCATTAGTAAAATAAATTTTTGAATATACTTACCCGGTGATCATAGATTAAAGGACCCTCCCTTCCTCCCCAATAGAGACCCAGTGGGCCGAGGAGAAAATTGGTTCTGTGTTGACATGGAGTACTTGAGTACCTGCTCGACAGATGGCGCAGTTGATGTACACCCCCACCTGTATAGCGATCGCTGGCGTATTTTGTCCTTAGGTTTTTCTGTCGGGCAGCAGAGCTGACAGCTATATGATCACCGGGTAAGTATATTCAAAAATTTATTTTACTAATGAAAATAACATTTTGTTTCAAAATAGAATTATTTATCATCTTTTGTTTGTAGGAATTTTAGCTGTCATTCAATAGATATTGTATAAAAATTTTCAGTACACTATAATACAGTATGTTAATTTTTTTTTACCAAGGGTGTTTCATCTGGTGACAATAATGAAGGAGGAAGTGGATGGTGGGGGGCTCTAGGAGGAGTTGTTGGGGAATTTTTGCAAGGATGGGGTCTTCTCGGTGCTCTACGGAAAAGATCAGGGGCCCCCGGAGGTGTGCGCTCTACCCCAGCAACACCTCCAATGTACAGTCATCCCTCCTCACCGTCACACGAACACATTGAACTCCGACAGCTAAGCTTTCAGGTATGTAAAAACTGAACCAGATGTTAAATCTAGATATTGACGCAAATATTCATGGATTAGTTTATACAGTAGTATGTTTCCCTTATATATAATTTCCTGCATATCCCTCTTGTACTAATACCAGATACACTTAACAGTGTGAGAGGTCTATTTTGTTACTGTTACAATGTAACAATGAAATGAATACTTGTTCCTATGAGTATACAAACACTTTGTCCTTTTAGATTGGAAAAGTCTTTGGCAGAACTGGAACAACTGCTGAACCTTTAACCAAGTAGTTAATGATGGGTGGTGAGCGTGGACAAAAACTTGACTTTTGTCTTGGTCACAATGAGTATGGTCTTACTGTTACATTGATCTAAGGTTTTTAATATTTTTCTCATTTTGTACTTTTAAGTTTGAATGGCTTTATGGTGCCCAGATTCCTGGTGGAGCAACTTTAGTGGTTTCTCCCCTTAGGGGAGCTTCGTCGTCGATGATCACTCAGACCTCACCTTCACTGCTTGCAGAACCTGAGGAGTAGGTTGGTAGGGAGGAGAAGCAAGTGTGCTCTTCTAACTTTTCATGCTCTTCCTGCTCATCCTCCTCCTTTTCCTTTTCACATTCTGATGCTTCTTCTAAAAGTAGTCCAGGAAGGCCAGTTTTAATTACAAGAATAAGGGTCTTGACAACATCACCTTTCCCAATGGGGGTATGATGAGACCCAGGCTGTCCCTGACTGCATTCCCCCCCTCCACCATAATTAATGCATGGTGTTGGAACAGTGGCCCCGTATCACTGTTACCCAGTTTCCCTGGCTACCAGGGTTACCATGTGGGACGGAAGTGCAGGATTGTGTACACCTCTGTAAGACATGTGTCAGGAGAGCTTGAGTGCTAACCTTCACCTTTCCTATGTGGACGATGGACTGCTGTTGGTTGAGGGGCTGCAGCCTTGTACATCATTGCTCCTACTCCCCTTGATTATCAGAGGGAAAGGTATGAGGTACCTCTTCTGTCTGTCTTGATCGGCTCTAGAGTTCTTGCTCTCCCTGTTGACTAACTGTGTGGTACATCATCAGTTCCCGATTACGTTGCATGTTCTATTTGATCAGGACGCTCTTTTTTTGTGTGTGTGTGTGGAAGGGAGTAGATCTCTGGAGCATCCTGCTGAACTCTCTACCCCTGTGAACTACGAGGGTACTCTTTTGCCCCACAGGCCCGGTACCAACGGAATCAGTGAACTCTGAGTTGGAGTGTTCCTCTCACAGCTATGTAGAGAAACCTTGTTACCCCCTTTAGGTAGGATCTCTGTCATTAATTGACACTTCTGTGATCCATATGGGTCAGGTACTTATCTGGAGCTGCCATGGTCAGATCTTGATAGTTGGTCATGTGGTTTGAGTTGATGATCAGATCTGTGGATTTGAGAACTCTCCTCAAACAAGATCCTGCCACCTCCACTCAAGACAGTGTGTGTTCTGTGTGCCAGTCTGCTGCTTCATTACCACACCAGGGTGACCCATCAGGGTGTGCATTGTTGGAGAGATTCGGGTCAGAAGGCATGTCTCTCTCAGCCTCCTAAGTCGGTGTCCATACAGGCTTTTGCTATGGTCACCATCTGAGCTGTTTTATGACCTTACAAGTGGTCAGGCCTTGAGTTTTTGGAAATGTACAGGAGTTTTGTACTATTTGGTAGGAAGCCAGTACCCTTCTTGGCACACTAGTTAGTGAACTATAGTAGTTGGCTCACTGGGTTATGAAGAGGAAGGATGTGTTTAGTTTTAAGACTCTCAAAGTACTATAAGTCAGTTCAACAGGTAGTTCTGATGCCCCGATCAGATAGGTGCGAGCAGCCACGTCTCTCCTTCTGAGGAGTTGCATGTATTTGGCAGTGTACAAGTGGAGGATTGTCTTGCAGGACTCCCTGGTCCATCGTGTATAAAAAGCTAGATTTATATTAATTTTTTGTTATAATTAATATTTATAATTCCTTGACAAATTCCATATGTTATTATATTAAAATTAAAGTAAATACTTTATTTTAAATATCTAACTTAGCCGGTGAATATATAATAGCTGCAACTCTGTTGCTCGACAGACACATACAGTAAAAAACTCGCCAGCGATCGCTATACAGGTTGCGGGTGTGCCCACCAGTGCCAACTGTCGGCCAGATACCACTCTCGATGTAAACAAAGACTCAATTTCTTCTCTGTCGACATGTCGACAAGACGTACTTTTACTCGCTGTAGAACCTGGAGTTTTCTCAACATATTTGGTGAAGTACTTCATTTTGGTTTGAGCTTTCGCAGTGCAGGTGTTTTATCTTCATCTTAAATCTTGAACTCGTTTTTGGATAGATTTAATTTTTGATGACAAAGAGAGTATGGACTTTCTTTGACTTTTAAATGGCCGACCCTTCCCTTAGACGGAAGTGTGTTTAGGCTTTTAGCAATTATCTTATCACGTTATAAATTAATTATAGATTTTCCTCTATATATTTTATATCTCACCGCCTTTATTAGGCCTCTTCGATTAACTTTCCATTTATAATAGAAAAAAAAAAAAAATAAATTTTAATGATTTGTTTATATGCGACCTTTCCTGAGAGTAGGCGGTCCTAACTTGGAAACCGAAGTTAAACAACGTTGAGCCCTTTCAATCGTAAATAGCTTTTAAAGAGCTAATGATTTAAAACTTTTTAAATGAATATTTTTAATAAATATTTTATGAAAGATTTTCTTTGAATAGTCTTCGTACTGTTTTCAAAGATGAACTAACATTTAGTTTATTTATGCTACGCAGTTTGCGCTCTATCGTTACGATAGAGAGAGAGAGTATCACGGTTTCACTTTGCAGAAAGAGTAAATCGATTCTGACGTTTTGTTCATTCTTCTTTCAAAGCTTAAATGTTTTAATTTCTATTTTAAAGGAACTTTTTAATTGAAAAACCTTTCAGTTTTTTTTTCCTTTGGTCAAATAACATGTTTTTTTGACGAAACGTAATTGGGCTCTTCTCTTAGGTGCGAAATCAAGAGAGAGAGAGAGAGAGAGAGAGATAGAGACGGAGGGAGAGAGAGGAGAGAAAACGTTCCGTTCACGCAGGTAACGTTGTTCTCGAGTTACTCTCGTCCCTAGTCTCTGTACGGGGAGAAATGATAAAACGTTTTTAGTTTTATTCTCGTCCCCAGGCAATGTACGGTGAGAGATTGAAAACGTAGTTTTGAATGAACTAGTGTTTAGTCTCTTCTCCTGCCACTGATTTTTTTATCTTAAAAGATGTTTACTGTTTTTTGCTGGTATTAATGTGCTTGCATTATACGACTGATTTTGCATTTACTACCTTTTGATGAGGGTAGAATTGCGTGCTTCAGGTAGAAATCAGTTAAAGTTTCGATTTCAGTGAAATAAGTGCAAAACAGAAAATCGTAGTGATAAAGTGATATTGCGCAAAGTGTTACAGTGTTGCGTAACCGAGGGTTCGTCTGTTCGTGCCTGTCGTTCACCTAGTCCGGGACCTCTTGCAAGGAGAGAAGTAATGTCGTACGACTTATGGGTTCGAGAGGCCTTGATCAGCGAACAGACGTTCCCTCTATGGTATCGGGTGTATCTTACCAAGATCTCCCCTACCATAAGGCGAGAGAGACAATTTTCTCCTCGTCATCCGAAGGCTTTTCGCATGAGAAACCTGAAACAAGGTTTCGAGGCCCTTAAGCGAAAGTCAGTCCTTTCAGGACAGGTCCAGCGTCCTGGTTGTAGCCATTAGGACAGCTCTGACCCTATGCAGTCATCGGAAAACTGCTCGCCGCCTAACAAAAGCGTAACACAGACTCCGAGAGTCTTTTTGTTGGCAAGGTTTTGCGGTCACAGACGTTACCCTCGTCTCTTACCGCAACCATTTCCGTTGATCCTAAATGGGTTGTACGGCAAGACATGCAGAATAAGCTTGCCTCCCTTATGGAAGACTATTCTGCCGATTAGTCCGTTGAGCCTAGCCGTTTATCTCATCGAGATCCTGGCTTTCAGCCAACCTAACGTTCCTTTGTGCGTCCTGGTGACGTTGGCGTAGCTAAGTCACGTCAGTCAGGTTGTTTAGAACCACACTCGATGCGGTCTCGTGTGGATTTTCAGCCACATTTGGACGTTAGGCCACTTGCTGATGCTCCTGTTGACGTTCAGGATGTTCGCTAACAATCGGAGTTGAGTTGTTTTGACGCTGTGCGTCAACCTCCGCATTCTAGAGTTGTTTTGACTGCTCAATCTAGGCGGTCAAAGCAGTCTCGAGTGGACGCTGTGCGTCCTCACGCACCTGTTGTTGTTGACAGTTCACAGACTGTCAAGCAGTTACATGACGTTGCGTCCTGGTCTCTCGCACCTGTTGTTGTTGACAGTTCACAGACTGTCAAGCAGTTACATGACGTTGCGTCCTGGTCCGCTACTAATGCACCAGTGCGTGTGGACTCTGCTTGTATAGCATTGCCACCATGGTAGGTCTCTCCCTTGCTTGAGACTCGGCTATTATCGGACAAGGTTCCTTTAGATGAGGAAGTTGCTGTTCCCCCTCCTACTGATATTCCCTTGAGGACTCTGTCAGACGGAGAGGAGCCTAAAGCTGCTTAGCCCTCTATGGACTTTAAATAAATCATGCTGATTTTTAAGGATCTTTGTTCGGATCTTTTTGTAACTGCTGCTCCTCGTTCGCCTAAACGTCAGCGCTTACACTAGGCCTAGCTACTTCGAAGCCGTTGTTTTATAAGCTAGTGCTCTCTCGCTCTCCTAGAGAGCTTTACGTTTGCTAGGCGACTGGTTTATCACCAGGAGGAGTTTGGGGGATACAGCCTTTGCTTTCCCTTCTTTTAAACTGGCTTATAGAGCGAGAGTCTGATATGACACGAGAGAAGTTCTCGGCTTGGGAGTTCCTGCCTCTGCCCAGATAGACTTCTCAAATCTCGTAGACTCTCCCTGGTGCCTGGCCAGGAGACGCTCCAAGATTTTACAGGTCAACTTCACAGCTGTTTTCGAGCCTTTGAAGTTTTGCTGTACAATTATGTCATGCATAAACAAGGCTTTCAGGGATGGCTCCAATGATCTGACAGCCACGTTCTCTGCAGGGACAAGTCCCTCAGGGATGGCTCCATGATTTGGCAGCCATGTTCACTGCAGGAGTACGTAAGAGGCAAGTGCGCTCAATGTGTTCATTGTCAAGACAAACTTCGCGATGAAGTCTACCAGGCTGTCTTGACAGCATTTATGGAAGGCAACTGGATGGTCTCTCTCGACCTTCAGGAGGCATACTTCCACATTCCTATACACCCGGATTCCCAACCGTTTCTGAGGTTTGTTTACAGGAATGTGGGGTACCAGTTTCGAGCTATCGGAGATCAGAGCCTCCCTGTACTTGGACGACTGGCTTCTCAGAGCCTCTTCCAGTCATCGCTGTCTGAAGGATCTCAATTGGACTCTAGATCTGGCCAAGGAATTGGGACTCCTAGTCAATTTGGAAAAGTCACAGCTGGTCCCATCCCAAACTATTCTGTATTTAGGGATGGAGATTCACAGTCAAGTTTTTCGGGCTTTTCCGTCGGCCCCCAGAATAGATCAAGCCCTGCTCTCCATCCAGAAGATGCTGAAGAAAGAACGCTGCTCAGTCAGGCTGTGGATGAGTCTGGTAGGGACGCTGTCATCCCTGGAGCAATTTGTCTCGCTAGGAAGGCTACACCTCCGTCCTCTACAATTCCATCTGGCTTTTCACTGGAAAAAGGACAAGACGCTAGAGGCGGTCTCGATCCCGATTTCCGAAAAGATAAAGTCTTGTCTGACTTGGTGGAAGGACAATATCAGCCTACGAGAGGGTCTTCCCCTGGCAGTTCAGATACCCAACCACATTCTCTTCTCGGACGCATCGGACTTGGGCTGGGGCGCGACGCTGGACGGTCGGGAATGCTCAGGTCTGTGGAACTCGAGTCAGAGGAGCATGCATATCAACAGCAAGGAGCTTTTGGCGGTTCATCTGGCCTTGATAAGCTTCGAGAATCTCCTTCGAGGCAAGGTGGTGGAGGTAAACTCGGACAACACCACGGCCTTGGCGTACATTTCCAAACAGGGAGGTACCCACTCACTGACTTTGTACGAGATCGCAAGGGACCTGCTCATCTGATCAAAAGATCGAGGCATCTCCCTAGTAACGAGGTTCATCCAGGGCGACTTGAACGTCCTTGCAGATTGTCTCAATCGGAAAGGTCAAGTAATTCCAATCGAATGGACCCTCCACAAGGATGTGTGCAAGAGACTTTGGGCGACTTGGGGTCAACCCACCATAGATCTCTTTGCAACCTCGCTGACCAAGAGGTTTCCAATCTATTGCTCTCCAGTCCCGGACCCAGCAGCAATACATATAGATGCCTTCCTCTTAGATTGGTCACATCTAGATCTTTACGCATTCCCACCATTCAAGATTGTCAACAAGGTACTGCAGAAATTCGCCTCTCACGAAGGGACAAGGTTGACGTTAGTTGCTCCCCTCTGGCTCGTGAGAGAATGGTTCACCGAGGTACTTCGATGGCTAGTAGACGTTCCCAGAAGTCTTCCTCTAAGAGTAGACCTTCTACGTCAACCACACGTAAAGAAGGTACACCAAAGCCTCCACGCTCTTCGTCTGACTGCCTTCAGACTATCGAAAGACTCTCGAGAGCTAGAGGCTTTTCGAAGGAGGCAGCCAGTGCGATTGCTAGAGCAAGGAGAGCGTCTACCATTAGAGTCTACCAATCGAAGTGGGAAGTCTTCTGAGACTGGTGCAAGTCAGTTTCCGTATCCTCGACCAGTACCTCTGTAGCCCAAATAGCTGATTTTCTCTTATACCTGAGAAAAGTACGATCCCTTACAGCTCCTACTATCAAGGGCTACAGAAGCATGTTGGCCTCGGTCTTTCGGCATAGAGGCTTAGATCTTTCCAACAATAAAGATCTGCAAGACCTCCTTAAGTCTTTCGAGACCTCTAAGGAGCGTCGTTTGGCTACTCCTGGGTGGAATTTAGACGTGGTCCTAAGATTCCTCATGTCAGACAGGTTTGAGCCTTTGCAGTCAGCCTCTCTGAAAGATCTCACTCTTAAGACTCTTTTCCTGGTACAGTATGCTCAGCCTCGGCTAAAAGAGTCAGTGAGCTTCATGCCTTCAGCAAGAACATCGGGTTTTCGTCAGAAAAAGCTACTTGTTCTCTGCAACTTGGTTTCCTAGCCAAAAATGAGCTACCTTCTCGTCCTTGGCCTAAATCTTTCGATATTCCTAGATTATCGGAGATCGTAGGTAATGAACTAGAAAGAGTCTTATGCCCTGTTAGAGCTCTTAAGTTCTACTTAGCTCGTACTAAACCTTTACGAGGCCAATCTGAAGCGTTATGGTGTTCGGTTAAGAAACCATCCTTGCCTATGTCAAAGAATGCTTTGTCATGTTTTATCAGATTGTTAATACGAGAAGCTCATTCACACTTGAGTGAGGAAGACCGATCTTTGCTTAAGGTTAAGACGCACGAGGTTAGAGCTGTAGCAACTTCCGTGGCCTTTAAGCAAAATAGATCTCTGCAAAGTATCATGGACGCAACCTATTGGAGAAGCAAGTCAGTGTTCGCGTCATTTTACTTGAAAGATGTCCAGTCTCTTTACGGGAACTGCTACACACTGGGACCATTCGTAGCAGCGAGTGCAGTAGTGGGTGAGGGCTCAACCACTACAATTCCCTAATTCCATATCCTTTTAATCTGTCTCTTGAAATGTTTTAATGTTTTTATGGGTTGTCCGGAAGGCTAAGAAGCCTTTCGCATCCTGGTTGATTTGGCAGGTGGTCAAAGTCATTTCTTGGGAGCGCCCAGATTAGGGGTTTGATGAGGTCCTGTTGTATGGGTTGCAGCCCTTGATACTTCAGCTCCTGGGGGTCTGTCAGCATCCTAAGAGGATCGCTGGGCTCCGTAAGGAAGACGTACTTACAAGACAGAGTAATCGTCTAAGTCGACTTCGTTACCAGGTACCTATTTATTTTGGTTTTGTTATATTGATAACTGCCAAAATGAAATAAAAAAACTCTTAGCTTATACGATGTAGACATATTTAACTCTGGTCTCTACCCACCTCCTTGGGTGTGAATCAGCTATTATATATTCACCGGCTAAGTTAAATATTTAAAAATGATATTTTGATTATAAAATAAATTTTTGAATATACTTACCCGGTGAATATATAAATTAAACGACCCTCCCTTCCTCCCCAATAGAGACGCAGTGGGATGAGAAGAAATTGAGTCTTTGTTTACATCGAGAGTGGTATCTGGCCGACTGTTGGCGCTGGTGGGCACACCCGCAACCTGTATAGCGATCGCTGGCGAGTTTTTTACTGTATGTGTCTGTCGAGCAACAGAGTTGCAGCTATTATATATTCACCGGGTAAGTATATTCAAAAATTTATTTTATAATTAAAATATCATCTTGGCATTCCTTGTTGGTAAGGGACAATTTAAGGAAATTGTTTTAACTTAGAATAGGTAGTGGGAGTGTTGGGGGGGGGGGGGGCGCAGTAGCTGTAGAGAACGACACCTCGTAGTAACGTGGGATGATAAGGAGGAAGAAGTCTAATTGGAAAGGGACCTCTGGTAATGGATTCACTCGCCCCAGCTTTTATACCGACACCCTATAAGGGTGAGCGAGCTGGTTATATTCCTGGCATTCCATGCAACTTTTTTCTCTGGTATATTTAGCAGTATTTATTCCTTAGAAATGGTGCTTTAAGGAGCAGTTCACTGGGTGACACTGGTTCCTCGTCCAGAAATAGATTTTTCCTTTGTGTAAATCCCTTTTGAAGTAATTGTCATAATTTTGGCTTGTGTTATTTTCAGTTGAACAAGCCCTCCAGTCAGCAGTTCCTCTTGTGCTAGCTTGAAGGTAGAGGAAAAATTTCCCTTGCCGCCTATTTTCATGATGTAGAGTTCTTGTTACCTATTCAGTGTCTAATAATGAAACCTTATTGCATGTACTCCTCGTCGAGCTTATGTGATGAAGGGACAGCCCATATGCTTTGATGTGATTATTCCCGCATGCAGTTCCTGGATTTACCACGTGTGCTATTTGCTGACTATTAGTGTCTGTGACATCCTTCCTTTTAGAAAGGGGAAATGCTTGCTGCCCTTGATGTTATCTCTGATTAGCCCATCTACTACGAGGATTTGGCTTATTCTTGCTAAAACCCACGCCAGAATTTATGTGAGTTCAACCTTTATTCACTGCGAGAGTTAACCCATTCATGATCGAATCTCAATTTCCTCTGGATTTAAACTTAGTTTGAAACCTTAGATGTGGCTATGTTTTGTATGTAAATGGGATTCTCTTAGAGGGGATCTTCACTGACGAGAGCTGCCTATTTCGTTTCAGGTCATGTGTTTGAGGTTTTTAATGGTCATGCCTAAGTCAAACTCCACCTACGAGTAGTCTTTACAGTTCGGTGTCTGTTCACTTACGCCCGTTTATTAAAGTCATTACGGAGTCATAAAGTTTATGCATAATAAATATTTATTTTTACGTTGCTTGTATTTGTTAGTGTTCCTTGACTATAATAACTTGCAATAATATGTAAATAAATGGCATTTCTCGTCTATTCTATGTACATTGCACAGTCTCTTTCAGTGGCTCTTGTTCATCAAATATGTCTGTGTCCAAAACTTTTTTGGGTGGCCAGGCCTGTGCAATCAGCAGTAAGAAGGCTATTGCAATCTTCTGTAATTCCCTCTCAGGAGTGCCTGCAAGCCCTTTCTCTTGAAGGGATTTAGTGTGTGCATAGCCCTTTCGAAGTCCCCAATTAGGTTAGGTCAGGAAGGGAGAAAAAGGGAAGGTAGAAGTGGTTCGCTGATGTTGGCATTTCCCCTCTCTCTCTGCCATGAGTTGGAGGATGCCCATTCTACTATAGTGCAACTAACTAAGCAAAGCACAGCACAGGGCCGAGTCCTGGATAGTGAGTGATGTTTGGGACATACTTTTTACCTTTTCTGGACACCCCCTTATCTCAGACTTATTTGTGTCCAACACGGGTGCCTCCACCAGAATAATGTCGATAAATGTCGACACCACCATAGTAGCCTACATCAACAAGCAAGGGGACATGACTTCACTTCCTTTTATTTGTCCCCTCTGCAAGTTGACAAAGCAGATACACATCTGGGCTTTGCAGCTATGTCATAAGATGTCAGCCAGGTACATTCCTGGCAAGAGAAATGAACTAACAGACATGCTCAGTCGCTAAGGGCAGGGTGTTGAGTCTGAGTGGTCCTTTCATCCTTGTGTAGCATAGAGGCTTCTTGTCGTATGGAGATTAGCGGGAACCATCCTGTTCACTACACACCTAAGGAGGAAGCACCTGGTTTTTGTTACCCCATCCAGATCTATGGGCAGTGCTCAAATATACCTTTCATTACCTAGGGAATCACAAAGATGCCTAAGTTTTTCCTTCATACAACCTGTTTGCCTGCTGATCAACCATGCAGTAGAGAATTCTCCTTGCCTATGGTAATATGGTTAATGTAAGTCTGGGCGAAAGTTACAATGACCATCTCTTCTCCTTTCTTTTCCTTCACTTTAGGATGAATCGTTTGTACTGTTACTCACGGGATCTGAATTTGACGCTGATAAACTACATTTTTAGCACCATTATTGTTAGACTGGATATGTAAGAAGTAGTTCTCCCTCATCCTCTCTTTACATGGGGGAAGGATGTTAGAATGAATACCTATCCAATGGGACCAAGAAGACTGGAATTTTCTAGGGAAGATGAAAGAGCCAACCAATTTAGTTTTAGGGCGGCTTCCTACCCATCAGTCCGTGAGTCTCCATATTTTGAAAGACAAACAATGTATACACTGTATGGGTAGGAACAAATGAAATTAAAAGAAATATTTTTTTTATTTTTAAAAGCTATACAAACCAAAGTCCTTAATAGTTGAACTTCTCATCGCAACCAACCCTCTCAGTCCTGAACTTAAGGTAGAGAATGAAGAGTCTTTGACTGAAGGGGCACTCACCACTTATTGTTAACTACCTAGTTAAAGATTTCAACGACCATTCCAATTCCGGTGAAGACACTTTCCTATTTTGAAGGAGCCAGGATTATATAGCTAGGAAAAAGGAAAATCATGCAAATTACTTTTTGATATTTGTTATAGTATGTTAGTGGCTCAGAGTTAATTCTGAATATATTTTTCTTTCATTTTTTATTGCTGATGATAAAGACAGTATTTAAGCGAATACTGTATGTGGTAAGAATTACCTCACATATATTTTAGACGATATTAAATGCCCATATTCATCCATTGCATTCAATAGTTTACAATGAAAGATTATCTTCCAGGCAAAAGTGAGAGAATTATGGTTAAATGTTCTTGTTTTATTCTGTTATATTAAAATCTTTGTTGCATTTAGTTCATATAATATTGCTATGAACAGATTTATTTTGTTTGGTCTTTGTGATTAATTAAAATTAGCATAATGTACATTACTGTACAGACTAATGTAAGAGAAAATTTCATTGCAAACAATGTCTGATTAAAAATTCAGTAGCTTGCAATCTCTCTAGTGAGTTGGGAAAATCCTTTTTTAAGTTCATGTATAGATTTTAGAAGCCACATTGCACTTCATCCTTACAGTATTTGCATTTTGAAATCATCGAAGTTGAAAAATAATGCGGAAGGTTATTCATCTTGTAACTGAATCATTCATATGAAGTCAATAGGAGAAATAGAATTATATTAGCTGTCCTACTGATATATGAGGTTGACTTTTTAAGTGTGGCACTTGGAAATGCAATTTAGCTGTTATCATTTTATGTTACCAACCATGATGAAATCTGATTCATTTGACAAATACAAAAATTGTTCTAGGGGCAGCTTCTATGAATGCTTAGTTGTTTTCATTCTTTAACAGAGACTATTTTTGTCTTGATTAATTATCCTTTATCAGTGTAGTATGTACAACTTTTAGTACAGTAGTACCTCGGTTTAAGCATTTAATTCATTCTGGGAGTGAGCTGGCAAACTAAAATTCTTGTACAGTATACTAAAATAATTTCTCTCATTGGAAATAAAGAAAATTCACTCTATGCATCCCACACACCCATAAACACATTATTATTATTATCATTACTTGGTAAGCTACGGCCTTAGTTGGAAGAACACGATGCTATAAGCCAGATGGCTTCAACCGGGAAAAATAGCCCAGTGCGGAAGGGAAAAAAAGGAAATAAATAAACTATAAGAGAAGTAATGAACAATATAAGATATTTTAAGAACAGTGATAACCTTGGAATAGATCTTTCATATATAAACACATAAAGTATACAACTCCTTTTTTAGGTTTTATAATGGTGATAATTGAACAACATATAAACTCTAACATCAGAAATTCATAAGAAATAATTCACAGTAAAAAAACAAATAATTAACAATTTAACTGGTATGGAAATTAGATGAGAAAGTCTTATTAATGGGGTACATGGCAGCACTCACTCCTTGTCTCATGTGGCAGCTGGTGAAGGGTATCATCTGCGCCATTTCTCATGCTGGCATGCTGGAGCATGTACATGCATTGTAGGAATAGTTATGTATAGCTGGGGTTGATGCCATCATGTATACGGAGGCTTAGTACATTGTGAAGGGGTTTTATCTTGGTGGAATGACCACTGTGAAAGGTTATAATCCCCTTTGCCTGTGTACACATTTGATGAGCTGCCACAGTATTTAGTTCTGTTGGTGTGGATAGGTGTTGTACAGGCTTATTTTTTTTGGAACCTCAAATTATAATTCAACCTAACACTGTCTGTTTTCATATTTCCTCTTTAAAAGCTTTTGACCATTTCCCCTTTTACAGAATGCCTATTATCTTTTGTCTATCCCCTCATCTACAAGAAAATGATGATAAAAGATGTTACCAAGGACCCGTGTCCAATTAGTATATTAGGCATAAGCAGCCTAGTTTAAAATCTGAATGCACACATACAAGTAAATATAATATCCATAGGGACATACTATTTCAACTCATATCAAACTTTTAAAGCCTATTATGAGACTTGCAGGTGGTATTTCAATACACCTGAAAAAATCTGCACAGTGAATGATGGGCTCATTCGTAACGTACTTGCCCACAAAAAATACTCATACAACACAAAAAAATTTTCTTCATAGGCTAATGAAAAAACTGTATCCCAATTCAAATTTGTATGCACATATTCCAATTTGCTCGTATTAAGAATTACTCGTAAACTGAGGTACTATCATACTATTATAACTACTGTCACATGTCATAGCCATTACTTGCATGAGCGTTAGTCATTCACCCTTTTATGATGTTGGTTATGATCTGGCTTAAAATTTTCAATTTGTGTATTTTGTTTTGCTAAATGTTATACATGTCTCCAGGAATAAGTTACCAAGACTCAGTTTGATTTTGATCATGGAAACGATGGCATTCCTGTTTAAACTTGTTAAATTTGCAAATATAAGTTTGGGTAACTATGGGTCACACCTTGGTAATTGTACTTATAAGTAAATTTGATTGAATAAGACAGTTATAAGGTAATGTACAGAAACTGTGCATAATTCTAAGGAGAGAAATAGAAAAGTGTTATACTACTAGCAGACACAGAACAAGAACGGTAAGAAGGGAATTTTAGTATAGAAAGGAGCCCTAGAAAGGAAAAGGTTGAAGGTGAACAATGGAAAGACAGATAATAATTAGTAGTAGAGAAGAACAGGAAGTAAACATTTAAGTGAAAGATGGTACAGTGCTAAAGCAAAGCAGTGATTTTAACTACTTGGGAGCAATAATAATAGAGGAGGAAGGTACTTAGAAAGCAAGTAAACAAAGAGTGAAAGAATCATGGTGAAAATGTAGAGAAGTAACTGGAGCTGTTTAGGACAAGAACATTCTTTATTTGACAGTTATCAGGCCTGTACTATCATATGGGGCAGAAACTTGGTCTAGTAACGTCCTTGACTGGTGAATGGCAGACTGGGGTTAGAGTTCTGCTCAAACTTCATAGTTCCTTTGGTTGCTGCAACCTCACTATCCTTGTGACCCAAGGATGGGGGTATTTTGGGAGCCCATAGGTCTATCTGCCGAGTCATCAGCACCCATTGCCTGGCCCTTCCTTGTCCTAGCTTGGGTGGAGAGGGGGTTTGGGTGCTGATCATGTGTACATATGGCCAGTCTCCAGTGTCACTGTCACTTGCTTCTGCCATTTATGAGTGGCCTTTAAACCTTTAAACTTGAAAATGGAAAGAAGGGAGAGTAAAAGTATATAAAGGATGTACGGTATATGTAATGTAAAAGATAGATGAGGAAAGCTTGTCTGAGATACCATGGCCATGTAATACGAAGGGAGGAGGTGGAACCAATCGACTGAGTTGAAGAACATTCCGGTGATGGAGAGGACTGTGGAGCATCTGCAGAGCAGATGGAAGGATGGATAAATGTGGTGAGGAGGGATATGGTTGGGGCAGGATGTGAGGAAAGGTATTAAAGTATTGGAAATAGATGAAGAAAGTTGACCCAAGCTGCCAACCCTGCTATACAATGGGACTAATAAGGCCGAAAGAATAAGAAGCAGCATTACTTGAAGGCTTTTATGTCTGAGTATCACTGTCAGTAAAACAGCTATGATCACAAAATAGCTCATAAAAAAGAGTTTAGTCATCTGATTCTCAGTCCATAGGAAATAAGGCTAAAATCTAAGGGCATCTATATATACTTCATATATACCTTCGATGGAACGCTGTTCTTTATAATGACCTTTAGCAGTTCATTATTGACTATTTTCAATATTAAACTTAGCCGGTGATTATATAAGCTGCAGCTCTGCTGCTCGACAGAAAACTCTACGTTCAAAATCCGCCAGCGATCGCTATGCAGGTAGGGGGTGTACAGTACTTCAACAGCGCCATCTGTCGTGCAGGTACTCGGTACTCAATGTAAACACAGAACTCAATTTTCTCTCTGTCGTGCCACCGGCAAGACCTACTAAATTCGCTGTTGCTAACTGGATTGGTTTTTCACAACTTTTTGGTGAAGTACACGTTTCTAGTTTTGAGCTTTCGCTTTGCAGGCTTTATCTTCAATACATCCTTGCATTCTTTTGTTGATATCGGATTATTTGTTGATGACTTTGGATAGTTTTTGAATTCCCCTTTGACTAATTCAAAATGGCTGACCCTTCTCAAGTCCCTAAATTCAGGAAGTGTAATGCTAGGGACTGTTCAAGGCGTCTTCCGAAGGCCTCTATCGATCCTCACACCGTTTGTTCCAATTGTCGGGATAAAACCTGTCAATTGGAAGATCGATGTGAGGAATGCGTTGGGCTTTCGGAATTCGATTTTATCGAATTCCAGAAATATACACGTAGGCTAGAGAGAGATAGAGTCAGGAGAAGTTCATCTCGCTCCGTTGAATTTTCCTCTCCTCATGCCCCACAACCTATTCCTTCCCCTGTAGTGGTTGCTCCTGATCCCCCTTCTAGCACTCAACAACCTTCGATGGCAGATATGATGCGTGCCATCCAAGCTCTGGGTGAGAGAGTCGAGTCCTTGGCTAGTGACCGTAACCAGCTCATGGCAGACGTCAAGGAGCTGAAGTGTAAGAGTGCAGTGGGTAGTGATAAAGTGAGTGATAGTGTTGTGGATAGTGTTGCGCTTGAGGGTTCGTCTGTTCGTGCCTGTCGTCCTCCCAGTCCGGGACCTCTTGCAAGCTCCCAAGTCCAGGGGAGAAGCAATGTCGTACGACCAAAGGGTTCGAGAGGCTTTAATCAGCGAACAGACGTTCCCTCCGTGGTTTCGGGCGTATCTACCCAAGATCGCCCCACCCACACAAAGACGAGAGAGCCCATTTATTCCTCGTCTGCGGAAGAGGTTTCTCGTAAGAAACCATGGACCAAGGTCTCGCGGCCTCTTAAGCGCAAGTCGGTCCCTTCCGCGCAAGTCCAACGGCCCAGTTGTAGCCACTGGGTCAGTTCGGACTCGCTGCAGTCTTCCGACGACTGCTCACCTCCTAAGAGAGGCAAAGCGGTACCGCATCAGGCAGTCACACCGTCTGTTGCCGCACCTGCTCCTGTAGACCCTAAGTGGTCTTTGCTGCAGACCATGCAGTCTCAGTTAACATCATTGATGCAGGACTTTCGTGCGGAGAAGGTTGACGCTGCACCAACCTCTAGCCTACAACCACCCACGGTTGTGCGTCCTGTGGACGCTGAGGCGACCTTTTGCCGCACTCCAGCTGAGAGAGTCCCGCCACCCATGCGTTCCAGTGTACCCTGCCAGCCGCATGTTGACGTTCAGCGACGCACGGAACCTTCCGTTGACGTTCGCGAGGTACAACAACAGTCTAAGTTGTTTTGTTTTGACGCGGTGCGTCAACCTCCGCAACCCAGTGTGGTTACCTCTGCTCGCCCACATCAGACTAGACAGTCTGGAGTAGACGCTATGCGTCCCCGCGCTGCTATGGTTGTTGCCAGTTCACAGACTGGGCAACAGTTCCATGACGTTGCGTCCGGTTCAGTCACGCGTGCACCCGTGCTACCGGACTCAGCTGACCAGCCGATTCCTACTCCTTTGCCGCTTCCTCCTCAATTCTCAGATGATGGACTCTCTGATGATGACGACGCGGCACACATTGATGACCCACATACGGACCTTGACGAACCCAAGACCACGCAACCCTCTTTGGACTTTAGAAAAGTTCTTGCTCTGTTCAAAGAGATGTATCCGGACCAGTTTGTGTCTGCGGCTCCACGCTCTCCTCCGTCAGAGTTTGCTTTAGGTACGCAGTCATCCGCGCCTGCCTTTACGAAACTCGTCCTCGCCCGCTCGTCCAAGAGAGCTTTACGAGTGTTAGGAGATTGGATGCAGTCCAAAAAGAACCTAGGGAAGACAGCGTTTACGTTTCCCCCTGCGAAACTCTCTTCCAGATCGAGCGTCTGGTATGCCACGGGAGAAGTTCTCGGCTTGGGAGTTCCTGCCTCTGCCCAGGGCGACTTCTCAAGTCTGGTAGACTCTCCCCGCAGGCTACCCATGAGACGCTCTAAGATATGCTGGTCTCCTTCGGACCTAGACCATCTGTTGAAAGGAGTATTTAGAGCCTTCGAGGTCTTTAACTTTTTGGACTGGTGTCTGGGAGCTTTGAGCAGGAAGATATCCCCGTCTGACAAGGAATCTTCCTTGCTCATAATGTCCTGCATGGACAAGGCCATACGTGACGGATCTAGTGAGCTTGCGGCTTCGTTCGTATCCGGAGTCCTCAAGAAACGGGAGAACCTTTGCTCTTTCCTATCAGCTGGAGTAACACCGTGTCAGAGATCAGAACTTGTTTTTGCTCCTCTCTCAAAGTGCCTTTTTCCAGAGGACTTGATTAAGGAGATTGCTGCCTCTTTGATTCAGAAAGACACACATGACCTGGTTGCGTCCTCTGCCCGCAAAGCCACCCCTTTGCCTACCTTGTCAAGACCCAGGATGGACACTCCAGCGTCCAGATTCATTCCGCCCTTTTGTGGCAGAGCCTCCAGCAGAGGAGGTGCTCGTGCCGAAGGGAGACGTGGGAAGAAGAAAGGTACTAAGTCCTTTAAAGGCAGAGTCTGACTGCCACCTTCTTCAGACAGCAGTGGGAGCCAGACTCAAGAACTTCTGGCAGACCTGGGAGAAAAGAGGCGCAGATGCACAATCTGTGAAGTTGCTCAGAGAAGGGTACAAGATCCCGTTTGTACGCAAACCCCCTCTAGCAACGTCTCCCATCGATCTCTCTCCCAGGTACAGAGAGGAAGACAAGAGACGAGCTTTGAAGCAGGAGGTGTCTCTCTTACTAGAAAAGGGAGCGGTAGTCAAAGTCCGGGACCATCAATCCCCGGGCTTCTACAACCATCTCTTCTTAGTGGTAAAGAAGACAGGAGGGTGGAGGCCGGTGCTAGACGTCAGTGCGCTGAATGTCTTTGTCACAAAGCAGACGTTCGCCATGGAGACCACAAAGTCCGTTCTAGCAGCGGTCAGAAAGGAAGACTGGATGGTCTCTTTAGACCTAAGGGACGCATACTTTCACGTCCCCATCCACCCAGACTCCCAACCTTTTCTGAGATTCGTTTACGAAAAGGTTGTCTACCAGTTTCAAGCCCTGTGCTTTGGCCTAATCACAGCTCCTCTTGTGTTTACGAGGCTGATGAGGAATATAGCCAAATTCCTTCATTTAGCGGACATCAGAGCCTCCCTCTATTTGGACGACTGGCTTCTAAGAGCTTCTTCCAGTCGTCGCTGTCTGGAGAATCTGAAGTGGACTCTAGATCTGATCAAGGAATTGGGTCTCCTGGTCAATATGGAAAAGTCTCAACTGGTCCCATCCCAAACTATTGTGCATTTAGGGATGGAGATTCACAGTCAAGCTTTTCGGGCTTTTCCGTCGGCCCCCAGAACAAGTCAAGCCCAGGTATGCATCCAGAACATGCTGAAGAAGGAACGATGTTCAGTCAGACAGTGGATGAGTCTGATAGGGACGCTATCATCCCTGGAACAGTTCGTTTCGTTAGGGAGACTACACCTCCGTCCCCTTCAATTTCACCTAGCTGTTTACTGGAAAAAGGACAAGACGCTAGAAGCGGTCTCGATCCCCATTTCCGAGAAGATGAAGTCGTCCCTGACTTGGTGGAAGGACAGTATCAGCCTCAGAGAGGGTCTGCCCCTGGCTGTTCAGACCCCCAACCACGTTCTCTTCTCGGACGCATCGGACACGTGCTGGGGTGCGACATTAGACGGTCGGGAATGCTTGGGAACTTGGAACTCGAGTCAAAGAACGTTACATATCAACTGCAAGGAGCTACTGGCAGTTCATCTGGCCTTGAAAAGCTTCAAGTCCCTCCTTCAAGGCAAAGTGGTGGAGGTGAACTCGGACAACACCACGGCTTTGGCCTACATCTCCAAACAAGGAGGGACCCATTCTATGACGTTGTACGAGATCGCAAGGGACCTCCTCACATGGTCAAAAGATCTAAACCTTTCTCTAGCAACGAGGTTCATCCAAGGCAACTTGAATGTCATGGCAGATTGCCTCAGTCGGAAGGGACAAATCATTCCAACAGAATGGACCCTACACAAGGATGTGTGCAAGAGACTGTGGGCCACATGGGGCCAGCCTACCATAGATCTCTTCGCAACCTCGATGACCAAGAGGCTCCCAATATATTGCTCACCAATCCCGGACCCAGCAGCAGTTCATATAGATGCCTTTCTACTGGATTGGTCACATCTAGACCTATATGCATTCCCCCCGTTCAAGATTGTCAACAAGGTACTGCAGAAGTTCGCCTCTCACGAAGGGACAAGGTTGACGTTAGTTGCTCCCCTCTGGCCCGCGAGAGAATGGTTCACCGAGGTACTTCAATGGCTAGTGGACGTTCCCAGAACTCTTCCTCTAAGGGTGGACCTTCTACGTCAGCCACACGTAAAGAAGGTACACCAAGGCCTCCACGCTCTTCGTCTGACTGCCTTCAGACTATCGAAAGACTCTCTAGAGCTAGAGGCTTTTCGAAGGAAGCAGCCAGGGCGATTGCTAGAGCAAGGAGGACATCCACTCTTAGAGTCTACCAGTCGAAGTGGGAAGTCTTCCGAAACTGGTGCAAGTCAGTATCAGTATCCTCGACCAGTACCTCTGTAACCCAAATAGCTGACTTCCTATTATACCTGAGGAAAGAAAGATCTCTTTCAGCTCCCACTATCAAAGGTTACAGAAGCATGTTGGCATCAGTCTTCCGTCACAGAGGCTTAGATCTTTCCAACAACAAAGATCTACAGGACCTCCTTAAGTCTTTTGAGACCACGAAGGAGCGTCGTTTGGCTACACCGGGTTGGAATTTAGACGTGGTACTAAGATTCCTTATGTCAGAAAGGTTCGAGCCACTACAATCAGCTTTAAAGATCTCACTTTAAAGACTCTTTTCCTGGTTTGCTTAGCCACAGCTAAAAGAGTTAGTGAGATTCACGCCTTCAGCAGGAACATCGGATTTTCATCTGAAACGGCTACATATTCTTTACAGCTTGGTTTTCTATCCAAAAACGAGCTACCTTCTCGTCCTTGGCCGAAATCGTTCGATATTCCAAGCCTTTCAAATATGGTTGGAAATGAACTAGAAAGAGTCTTATGCCCTGTTAGAGCTCTTAAGTTCTATTTAAGACGAACTAAACCTTTACGAGGACAGTCAGAAGCTTTATGGTGTTCTATTAAGAAACCTTCTTTGCCTATGTCAAAGAATGCCTTATCATATTATATCAGACTGTTGATACGAGAAGCTCATTCCCATCTGAGTGAGGAAGACCAAGCTTTGCTGAAGGTAAGGACACATGAAGTTAGAGCTGTCGCAACTTCAGTGTCCTTTAAACAAAATAGATCTCTGCAGAGTATAATGGACGCAACCTATTGGAGAAGCAAGTCAGTGTTCGCGTCTTTTTATCTTAAAGATGTCCAGTCTCTTTACGAGAACTGCTACACCCTGGGACCATTCGTAGCAGCGAGTGCAGTAGTGGGTGAGGGCTCAACCACTACATTCCCCTAATTCCATAACCTTTTTAATCTTTCTCTTGAAATGTTTTTTATTGTTGTTTTTGGGTTGTCCGGAAGGCTAAGAAGCCTTTCGCATCCTGGTTGATTTGGCGGGTGGTCAAATTCTTTTCTTGAGAAGCGCCTAGATTAGAGGTTTTGATGAGGTCCTGTAGTATGGGTTGCAACCCTTGATACTTCAGCTCCTAGGAGTCGCTCAGCATCCTAAGAGGATCGCGAGGCTCCATAAGGAAGACGTACTTAAAAAGGCAGAGTAATTGTTCAAGTCGACTTCCTTACCAGGTACTTATTTATTTTATGTTTGTTATTTTGAATAACTGCTAAAATGAAATAAAAAATCCTTAGCTCATAATAATGTAAACAATTATTGCTGGTCTCTACCCACCCCCCTGGGTGTGAATCAGCTTATATAATCACCGGCTAAGTTTAATATTGAAAAATGTTATTTTTATAATAAAATAAATTTTTGAATATACTTACCCGGTGATTATATATTAAAGGACCCTCCCTCCCTCCCCAATAGAGACCCAGTGGACCGAGGAGAAAATTGAGTTCTGTGTTTACATTGAGTACTGAGTACCTGCACGACAGATGGCGCTGTTGAAGTACACCCCCTACCTGCATAGCGATCACTGGCGGATTTTGAACGTAGAGTTTTCTGTCGAGCAGCAGAGCTGCAGCTTATATAATCTCCGGGTAAGTATATTCAAAAATTTATTTTATTATAAAAATAACATTTTTCAAAGCATGAATACTGTAGCTTCCATTGCAGGAATGAGTTTTGCAGTGGTTGTGGTGGCTGATGTGGTAACGTCCCTGACTGGTGAATTCCAGACTAGTGTTCGAGTCCTGCTCAAACTCTTTAGTTTCTTTGGTCGCTGCAACCTTGTCATCCTTGTGAGCTAAGGATAGGGGATTTTGGGGGAGCCTATAGGTCTATCTACCGTTGAAGAAAATGGGTTTACATAGTAGTACAGTACATATGGTACTGTATATTTTGTATATGCACAGTACAGTACTGTGAGGTTAATGTACTTTTCATAATGGTTATTTCAATCACAATACTACACCATTGGAATGCAGATAATGAACTTCCAGAAACAATTTTTTTGTACACTCCATGTGTGTAATGGTTAAGAAAACCAGGGGGAGACATCTTAATGTGCAGTAATATGCCAAAAAAATCTGGAGGTCTGGTCAGTACCAAAAAAATGGAAGAGACTGAATAGACAAGTAGACTGGCATGTCGGTTACCACTTACTGCTAGAGTGTTCCTTCCTTTACTAAGGCCATGTGTTTAATGAAGAGAATGAAGATGGGAACATTTTAAAATTTAAAAAATTTTGCAGGTAAAAGTTGATTAAGCAGATTCTGGAGAAGAAACAGTATGAATATTGGGAAGGTCATTGAAGTCATGTCAATTTTATGAAGATCCAGACATATTTTTCTTATTAGTAAACCAAAGATAATGAAGAGGAAATAGACTATGGGAGATTAATGGTACTTAATTAATAGAAATTGGCAAAAGATGTAAGAATTAGAATTATTTTTAATGGATATGTCATTTGATAGCATGTGAATTAAGGAAATCATGAATATTTACAGAATATGAAAAGTATAAGTTACAAGGCAGGCAAATAAAAATTGCAAAAGATGAGAGAAGAGATTTCAACCTTGTACAATAATGCTTTGTTCACTTCAAATTAAGACCACTGTATACTCGCTCTGAGGAAGTGAATTAAACGGATTGTGAGCAAAATGAAAAATCTATTTTTGGGTGATATGGCCATGTCGTCCTAATGGAAAGTTTCTTTAGGCAGCTTTCTAAGGGATATTTGGCTACAGTGATACTCCCAGAGAATTAACCACAGGTATCCAGAATTCTAACTCCTGGCGCGAGTATCCTTAATGTAACTTTCAAGGATATCGCATAATATCAGGGGAAGTATTTCTTGATACGACACATGGTAATCTTCACCTTGAATAGAGTTTACGCTTTGAGGGGGAAGAGTGGCGAGTTTGAAGGGGAGCCGTTATCAAGGTTACCCGGTGGATCCCCTCCCAGTATTACCATGGCGTACTATTCCTTGCAATTATGCATGGATAGCCGCAGATAGAGTAGTTTCGGGTGGGGACTTTTTGTTACATAGCTGTATACTCCTTTTTTAATAAGGAGGGAGGGTCCATCAGGATGACATGACCATATCACCAAAAGATAGATTTTTCGCTTTGCTTAAAATCCGTTTTTTAGGTTCAGCCATGTCGTCCTGATGGAGGTTTACCAGAGAATTACTTGAAAGTACTATATCTGTGGGTTTGTATAAGTGCCTTTACTTTGACTGAGTTCCTTATATGGTCTCCCAGACCTGATATATATGACATTACCGTCATGTGTCATATCCACTAAGTTTGGAACTACAGTAACTTAGGGCTTCCTGCCCCCTTGCAGGGAAATTGTCAATATCGAATATAAGGCGTCAAAGTTTGTATTTCGTAGGAACAAAGTGGAATTTTTTAGAGATTACCAGGTTGTTCTTTCAGAGGTTGTACTGTCAAGTACTGTACGTTATTTTTAGAAAAAATAAAAGGCTCTGGATCATTTATTCGATTTCATGCAGGGCGAATAAGATGCAGATACATTTTTATGTATTGTATTTGTATAGACAAATATAAAAATACAACAAATGTATCATAAATAGAATCCTTTTGACATTTCAACATCTCCGGGTATATATATTTTTAACCTGTAAGGGAAGAAATACATATATTATGGATTAGTCATAGGTGCCACTCACTATTGGGAAATTATTTGATTGATTTCACTTAGATGTTGGATATGTTTCAGCGCTGTGTACGAATGTTCACACGGCACTGTTGTTATTGGTTAGATTCTTCACCTATATAGAACAGTCCGAGAATCACCATAGTGATTTTCATTAAAATGTATTATACTCAAAGATGCTAATACCTATTCACCCAGTCTACTGTTAAGTCCCAAACTCTCCACTGTTCATCGCAGCACTAGACGACAGGTTTTATAACACTACCTGCCGCCACTACGAAGTGTGTTTTATTTCATGCACTTACTTCGCGTAATGTTTATAGAAGACTCCAGAAGATAACCACCCAGTATATGAGCGGAGTCTATCAAAGTCCATATGTTGAAAGAAGTTCAACAAGGAAGCAACTTTTCTAGGATTGTGATCTGCGGGTGTACTGTCAGGATCCGCTCTGCGAATAAAGTAGCTGAGTTTCGCCCTCAGTTGTTTTAGGGATAAGTTTGATCCTGAGGTTTCTCCTAGGAAGAGCTGTCCCTGCTTGAAGTCTGAAGTTCCTCGAAGATAGACCTTAAGACACTCTACTGGACATCTTCCTTCAAAGGGCAGATTCTTCAAGGACCCCACCTTTTGGTGGGCAGCTCGTTTTTGGCGAGAAAGGCAGGATCGGGAAAGATATTCAGTTCTCCCTCTTCTGTGAACTGAATATGACCCTCGTTTCTAGATCGGGCCACTATTTCACTAACTCTAGCACCTGAGGGCATAGCAAACAAGAATATCACTTTCTGTGTTAGATCCTTTAGGGTACAATCTTCGTTGTTCAAGTTCGAAGCATAGTGCAAGACTTTGTCCAAGGACCATGATATGGGCTTTGGAGGGGTTGCTGGTTTGAGTCTAGCGCATGCTTTCGGAATCTTATTGAAGATTTCGTTTGACAGGTCCACCTGGAAGCCGTAAAGAAGAGGTCTAGGTCAAGCTGACTTACACATAGTTATTGTGGTGGAAGCCAGGCCTTGTTCATGAAGGTGGATGAAGAAGGAAAGGCAAAAATCTATCGAGACTTTTGCCGGTCTGTTTGCTTTGACAAAGGAGACCCACTTCTTCCAAGACAATTCATATTGTCTTCTGGTTGACTTTGACTTGTATTCTTCTATAAAGTCGATGCTGTCTTTTGAGATCCCGAACCTTTTCTTGGCTGCTAAGGCGAGAAAATCATGAGATGTAGGTTTTGGGTTAATGATGAAGCGTAAACAGTCAACTTATGAACCAGTTGGGATAGAACCGGATTCGGTAGAGGAAACAGCTTCAGCTTCAGTTCTATCACTAGAGGGAACCAATTGCTCCTGGGCCATTTGGGGGCCACTACTGAAGGATCTCAGCTTGTTGAGGACCTTCAGCAGGAGATTTGTTGGTGGGAACATATAGATATGATTCCATCTGTTCCAATCGAGGGACATGTCGTCCGTCGCTTCTGCCCAAGGGTCCTCGTATGGGACCACATATCGAAGTAGTTTCTTGTTGTCGCTCGTTGCGAAGAGGTCGATCTGCAGTTCCGGGACTTTTTCCAAGATGAAGGAGAATGAGTCTGCGTCGAGGGACCATTCTGTCTCCATCGGTTTGTTCCTGGATAGAGCGTCCACCGTCACATTGCGGAACCATTGCAGGTGAACTGCTGTTAAGGGCCATCTTTTCTTCCTTGCTAAGGGAAAGATGGCTAACATCACGTGATTGATGTAGGGCGATCTCGAGCCATGCCAGTTCAGACATTTCACTATTACTTCGCTGTCCAAGGCTAGCCTGATGTGGGCTGATCTGTGAGGGGATAGTTTCTTCAACGTTAAGAAGACTGTCATGGCTTCCAGAATATTGATGTGAAAGGTCTTGAACTGGTGCGACCAGTTCCCTTGTACTTTCCTTTGATGGGAATGGCCTCCCCATCCTTCCGGTGAGGCATCTGTGTGGATGACCACTGAAGGTTGAGGTGGTTGTAAGGGAATTGTCCTTGTTAGGCTCTTGACCTTTGACTACGGCCTTAGAAGCGATTGCAGAAAGGTCGGTGTCGATCTCTGTTGATCTCTTCGAGCGTTTGATGCGTATCTTCTCCAGACTCCTGATGCATCCTTCAGTTGTGCTTTCAGCACTGAGTCTGTCACTGCTGCAAACTGGAGAGAGCCCAGTACTCTTTCCTGTTGGCATCTTGAAATCTTGTTGGATTTCAGTAGTCTCTTGACAGAACCCACAATCTCTCTCCTCATCTTTGGTGGGATGGAGAGGCGGTGTGACTGCAAGTTCCAATGGATTCCTAATCATTGAAACTCTTGAGCTGGAGAGAGGCGAGACTACTTGTAGTTGATCTTAAAGCCCAGATGATCCAGGAACTGGATCACCTTTGTGGCTGCTTGTAGACAAGTTGTCTTGGATGCTGCCCACACCAGCTAGTCGTCCAGGTATGCTGCTACCTGAATGCCTTCTAAGCGTAGCTGTTGGACGACTGTGTCCACAAGTTTTGTGAATATCCTTTGGGGCTATGTTTAGTCCAAAGGGCATGGCTGTGAAGAGATAATTTTTCTTCTGTAGTTTGAATCCTAGGTAGGAGGAGAGGGGGCCAATATGTGCCAATAAGCATCTGCTAGGTCTATTGAGACTGTGTACGCCCCTTTTGGTAACAGGGTCCTTATGTGTTGTAGGGTTAGCATCTGGAACTTGTTGTTCTCGATGAACTTGTTGAGTGGTTCCGTATTACCTTTTTGTTTAAGAGTTCTAAGGTATATTCTTCCAATAAGGGGGTGGAGTGTTGGAAGAATTGAGGAAAAGGGGGTGGAGTTTTGCTCCATTTCCACCCGAGTCCATTCTTAATTAGGCTGTGGGCCCAAGGATTCAAGGTCCAACGATCCCGAAAGTGAAAGAGTTTTCCTCCTACCTGGAGCATCTCATTGTTGAGATGATCCAGAGGGTTTGTTACCCTGACCACGTCTTCCTCTACCCCTTGAGGGGTTTTTTTGAGGAGCCTCTTCTAGAGCCTCTACCTTTAGGGCGAAAGGTAATGGTGTGCCTCTCCAAGCCTGGATTAAAGGCTGGCGACTGAGCTACCAACTACTGGGGCACCATTTGGAAGGTGGTTTGCGGCTGGGCAACCATTTGGGGCGCTGGGGTCATGGTAACCGTAGGATGCTGTGCAGGTCTATGAGGCACGCGTGGCTTCTTTGTCTTCCTGTTCTTGGGTTGGGAACCAGCGTCAGAGGATGATTTCCTCTTGGAAGACATGCCCCGCCTCTGGAGAAGGTTCCTATTCTCCGTGGCTGCTTTAGTAACTACCTCTTGGACTACTTCTTTTGGGAAGAGGTCCTTGCCCATGATACAGGAAGTAATCAACTTCCTGGGCTCATGTTTGATTGCTGCATTGGCAAACACATGCTCTCTACAGGCCCTCCTGGCCTTTACAAAAGTGTACATGTCCTTCACAAGTGTAGCCATGTGCATCTTGGGTAGGACCGTGTACATATCTGGGGTGCTCGAGATGCCTGCACAAATCTGCACACATCTCCATACAGTTCTGGAGAGACAAAGAGGCGGCTAGTCTCTCTTTTGTCTCCTGTTCCCTTCTCAGAAGATGTTCCGACAACTTTGGAAGGTTCTCGTTTAACTGTTGTCCTGCTATCTCTGGATCCAGATGAACCTCGTTCCAATCCTTCTTGCAGGTAAGCAGGGCTAAAGACAATGGTTTGCATTCATCTAGTGTAGGGCATGGTTTGCCCGCGTCAACTGTTTTTATTATGCAGTTGAGAGCTTTGGTCGAAAAGGGAAAAGCTCTGGAGGAAGGAGCAAGGAAGGTAGGGTGCCTCTTGCTCAAAGCTGAAACCTTCGAGTTGGTATAGCCGGCTTTCTTTAGGTTACTCGTCAAGAGAGCCTGCGCCTTGTCATGTTCAGAGATCATGACCTCCTTAGGTTCCATCTCCTCTCGAGATGCTGGTTCATCCTGCAATCTCACGAAGCATTCTGGGTAAGCCGAAATGTTAGGCCAGAATTGGAGATCTTCGAGGGTTTTGGCCCCCATCTTCTCAGAGATATAAAGTTTCCCATTCATCATGACCATATACTCCGCATACCTCCAGGGGCTGGTTTCGGAGTATTGGGGTAAGTCGGAGACTCTGACACGCTTGTGAGGGCTGCTGAAAGTGGCCGAGCGTTGTGCTTCTCTGACTTCCCTCCTCATCTCTTGTTGTTCCTTGTGCATCGTTTCCATCATCAGTTGCAGCTGTGCCATGAGCGCTTCGCCCTTGGTTAAGAGCGGGTCCGATTGAGGAGTTGGGGCTGAAGAAGTTGACGGCACAGGTTGATATGCCGTCACAGAAAACTGAGGGTCTTCCGTTATTGTCGATACGGATCCTTCTTCCTCTTCGGGTGGCTGGGCCAACTCTTCTTCAGGATTTTCTTGTAGAAGATCCTTTTTGGTGTCTCAGGACACCTCTGACATTCATTCTTGATGGATGTCCATGCCTTCGAGAGCCTTGTTGATGTCAGCCTCTATCGTCAGTTGGATGAAGGGAGGCTTGACCTGTGCCTGAGGCACAACCACGTCAGATTGGGCCTTAAGGAATAAAAGGGCTCTCATTGTTTCGTTTGGCAGGTAAGGTCCCGGAGAGTTCTTCTGGAACCCTCTTACCTACTTTCGAAGCGTTTCCTTGCAGTATCCCTCGATTCCATCGTCTGGGGATTACCGAAACCATCGGTCATCAAGGCTGAGCAGACTGTGCAACCCTTTGGATCCCAATACCTCAGGGTTTCAGTTGTGATGGAGCAGGGGGCATGAGACCTGCACATCTTGTGGCTACAAAAGTCCCTACTTTTGTGGTTGCAGTACATGACTGCACACTTCACCTTAGCCTCTTCCTGTAAGGAAAGAAAGAGTGAAATGAGTACTGTATAGGGTAATTTATCTCACTGATAAATATTATCACATGCATTAAATAGTATACATTACTATTCTTGATATAGCTTAGTATAGTAAGCTAGAAAGGAAATAGGAAAGACACATATGGGTGTTTCCTGTCCAGGCAATTGCTATGACCTCCCCCAATATTAATATTTTTAATTTCCTTATTAGGAAAAATACAGGGTGGAATATCTCTAGTACGTAGAGCTGGAGTCAGTGTATACTAACACTAATTCCACCACATGTAAAATATTAATACTGCAGGGTAATTATTGGTGTTCCGATGATCTAGGATACATCAGAATGTTGAAGGAATGCTTCACCTCAACATTTGGTAAGCGGTCTCAACAATGGACTGTGAAAGGATACACAGAGTATGTTGGAAATTCATACTACTGTATTATTATATACTGTAGTTTTCTAACTGCTGTATTGTTATACTGCAGGAATACTGGCTACTGTATTGTCTTATACTGTAGTTCTGCCGGTATACTACTGGGTTAGGCGAGTACCTGGCGGCCCTAGTCAACAGAGAGAGAAAAAGAATGGAGAGAAGGACTACCATATTATTATAGTTTAGTACAATAATTAGGGTTGTTGGGACTACTGTCTCTACTGCCTTCTTTCCAGAATGAGGATTCAAATGGAAGGGGAGAAAATGTATTGATTCTAGCTTCCATCCAGCCATAATTTCTGTTGCCGGTTGCACTGTCGGTTACAGGGTTTGTGCAGTCCAAGGGAGGACTGAAGAATACCCAAAGTTGTAATGGGTTTCCCACCGGCAGCCGTCAGGGGCGGCTCAACCTTTCCCGGAGCAGTGCTTCCGTTAGGGAGATGGTCGAAGCAGCAACCTAACCGCCTTTGTAGGAGCCCGGCTGGTAACGCAGTCAGCCCGACAAGCGGGGTGATTGTAGAGTACCGGCCACAGGGATCGTGACGGTTAAGCCGTCACTAAAGGACAGAAGGGGAAAGGAAAGGGTCTTATATTTTACATAGAAAGGAGGCGGTAGGTATGCCTCCTACTTTCGGCTGCAAATCAAGGAAACAGTTTCCTATACCGTCGCCGTCTTGGGCGGCAGAGGAATTATGATTCCCTAGCCTGAGACATTGCCGGATACAGGACATGCCTTCTAGTCCACAAGGAAGAAAGAAGGCGGCAATTGTACTACCCACTTTCAGTTGTGGACTAGGGAAGCCGAGCTTCCAATGTTGGCAACGGTGTAACCGTCAGGGGAATGACTATTCCCCCATCGGTAGCGTTGCCGGCAACAAGACAGAATACCCTGAGTTACTGTCGTATTTCAAAGCAGGGATACTCACCGGCAAAGAGGATCAACAGAAAACACTATCTCAGTCTAGACGGAGTACACTACTCAATGGCAATGACGAAAGATAGGGTTGTCGCCTGGGCTGGCGGCACTCAGGGTGAAGGAAGGGTTTATCCTCATTTCTCTAAAAGAGAAGAGTATCGAATTATGATAGTAATTCTAGGAGATATTTATATTTCCGACCGAATTAATAAAACAATACGAGAGGTTAAACGGGGATAACGTTACTAAAGTATACTAAAACGCGTTAGGCTAGCCTAACTCGAGTCGGGATCTCAGCTACGCTAGTACCACCGAGGCCCTATCGTATACGATCGAAACGTTTTATCAGAAGAGGAATATTACATGTGTAAGTCTTATCTTCACTAGTATAATTTTGCCTAAATAGCTAGAATTTCTTTATAGCTAAATACCGGGGATGTCGTACTACTAACTAAATAAAGCATTTATGGTGTACAACAGCGGTTCTAAAATGGCCACCTCAGGTACTGGCTCTGTTCCGCTTAACACACCTAAATTATGCTAATTTTTAACTGTGAGAAGGGAGCCAAAAATTATACACAGGAAAGATTAAATACTCAACTTTCCAGAGGATGATGCTGGAGATTGCATGGTAATATTCCTCGAAAACAGTAACAACACCGAGAGCAAGTGGGAGAAACACCGTCCCTAATTGGCTACGTTAAAAGGAATAGTACGCCATGGTAATACTGGGAGGGGATCCACCGGGTAACCTTGATAACGGCTTCCTTTTCAAACTCGCCACTCTTCCCCCTCAAAGCGTAAACTCTATTCAAGGTGAAGATTACCATGTGTCGTATCAAGAAATACGTCCCCTGATATTACGCAATATCCTTAAAAGTTATATTAAGGATACTCGTGCCAGGAGTTAGAATTTTGGAAACCTGTGGTTAATTCTCTGGGAGTATCACTGTAGCCAAATATCCCTCAGAAAGCTGCCTGAAGGAACCTTCCATCAGGACGACATGGGTGAGCCCAAAAAATGTATTTAATAAAATTGGTACTGGGAACCCTTAATTTTTCAGTTAAGTACTGTACAGTTTACATCTGATGTGTTTTCGATAATGTGAACGCTGGTTGATAGGTATTGGGTGGAGGTTTGTTTTATTTTCATCATCACCATAAATTTAGTGTTGTAACAAACAAAATCACTAGTTTTCTTAGATGACATTATGTAATAAGTAACTAGTTCCAAATGAAGGAACATACTATACATTTGGGCTCATGTCTCAAAATATGTTGAACTTATTTTTGGAAAAAATGAAGTGGTGTTCTTATGTAAAATTTATGTATTTTTATTGAGCGCGTGTTCTCTGAATGTCGGAAGGATTCTTTTATAAAACAAAGTTTTGGTAGACTGTAGGATATTTCAAAGTTGTTTCATTTTCTAAACACAATTCTGTAAGGCTTAATGCAACTGTCCTATTGTAATTTCAAGTTAATAATGTTATTAAATTTTTACGTTTATTTTTTTCTTTTAAGAGTTCTCAAGATAATTACAGTTGGGTAAGGTGCAATGAACTTCAAGGGGTGAGACAGTCAATATCTTCCTTTACGGTATGTTTTGTTTACTAGACTTTTTTTTTCCTTATTTAAACTAGATGGTATTTCATTTTCCTCAGAATTATTTATGGCTACAAATGAAGATATACCCTTACAGGGTTTCATTTTGCCTTGCTAGTCAGGTTTGGGCTCCTTGCATTCTGTAACATTAGAGTAGTTGAACTTTACTTTCTTCCCGTTTACACTGGACTAATGCTACAATCTCGTCTTGCGTGGGGATTTACTTATTGGCTAAGAGGTGGAAAGTAGTAAGTAGCTTCTTCTTAGGTATTTAATCTTTGACAATTATTCCTCATGTTTTGAGTTGTTAAACAGGTGATAGGTGGCATTGTGGGTAAAAAAAAAAATGTAGAATAGAAAGTCCTTTGTTGAGTCTGTCTCTGGTGGTCATTCAATCAAATACTTTTAATAGTTTTTAATAAAGTAGCTCTGATTGGACCTTGTTTCTAGTTTTTCATCATTTACGTAATAATGGAGGGATGTACAGCACAGAAAGGTGGAAAATTTCAACTTTGTACACTAACAGTGCTGATGTTTGTTTGTTCCGTAACCGAAATACAAACCACACTATTTACATAGGGTTTACCTTTTAGCGCAGCTGAAACGACGAGCCAATAGTTTTAACGAGGGTTAATTACCCCCGCGCTAGTTAGCGGGGGGTGGGGAAGGGTAGCTTGCTACCCCTCCCCCCTCCACACACCGGTGACTTGCTTCACTTCACTTTTGGCTCGGCGGTGATCAGACGTGTCTGCTCATCGTCCTCGTGACAGCCTTTGATTTTCTGCTTTTTCTTTTCAGCGTGTGTGTTGGTTGGAAGTTGACCTTCATTATTATTTCTTTACAAAGTGTACATGCCCTGGAGTTGCCGGTCGTCCTTGTGGGACTTTCATGTCGGACGTAACTACGGATCCGCACATCATTTGCCCTCAATGTCGGGGCCGACGGTGTGACCAGGAGAACATGTGCCGTGAGTGCAGGGAGTGGTCTGCCTCCCAGTGGGAGGGGTTTGGCCGTCGGCGTAAGAGGAAGTCCAAGAGAGACTGTTCTCCTTCGGGGTTAGCCTAGAAGTAGGAAGGTTCTCGGGACTCTTCTTCCGCCGCCCAAACCTCCTCCGAAGCTCCCCCTCGTCCGCCTCCTAAGGAGAGTCGGCCGAGTGGTAGCGCAGGCCCTAGTTTTGTTTCCCGACCTTGGGTGGGGGGAGAGGGCGTCGCCTCCCATAGCGGGGCGGTTCCCCCTCCTCCTCCGGGGGAGGTTATTGATAATGCCTTAACCAATGATAATCTTTTACAGATTTGGTCGTCCCTGGGGCTTGAGGGCTTGCCCTCCAGGGTCGCTTTTATTGACCTTGTCTCGTTGGAGGCCGCTGTTAAGCAGTTGCCGGCGGTAGCAGAGGTAGACCCTCTGTCTATTGTCGACGTCTTGGTGACAGAGGCCTCCGACGTGGCTGGGCAATCCGCTGCAGGTGCTGTTGCGTATGATGGTGCTAAAGGCTCTCCTCCCCCTTCCGTACATCCTTCAAAGGGGGAAGTGAGTCCTTCAGTCTCTGCTGCTGCTCAGCTTCCTTTTGAGGGAAGTGCTTTGACGGAGACTCCCCTTCAGAGGACTGATGGTCCCGTTGATCTCCCCCGAGGCCGCCTCCGCCGTAAGGCTCACCGTTCGCTACGCGGCAAGGGCCTCCCTTCCCCTTACAGGGGGGCTAAGAGGCGCCTTTTTGGGTCTTCACCCTCCGAGGGGGACTCTCCTCGTCAGCCTCAACCTACAGCTCCGTCTTGCTTGAACCTCTCTGCAGACCGTTCACCATCTCCTGCCAGATCTTCGCCTTCAAGAGAACTCGTCACCCGACGGGCAACGGTCCCTTCGGGGCTAAGGGATCCTTCCCTTCCACGAGCAGTGCTAGCGCACAGGCGCTCTCCTGCTCGCCAGCGCTCTCTGGATCGTCAGCGCTCTCCTGATCGTCAGCGCTCTCCTGCTCGTCAGCGATCTCCTGCTCGTCGGCGCTCTCCTGATGTTCGCCCTCCTTGCCAGCGCTCTCCTGCTCGTCAGCTCTCTTCTGAGCGTCAGCACTCATTTGAGGACCATCGCCCTGCGGTCTCTGACCATCCTACAGTTCCTGCTGAGCTCCCTGCTCACCATCTGCCTGATCCTGTGGCTACGCAACATCGTGCTGCGCGTGTGTCAAAAGCACATGTTCGCCAACGCGCCAGCGATCTTCCAGTTCCTGCTCGTAAACGCGCCGCGCCACCTGCCCTCGCCGCGTCACCTGTCCTTTCACATGACACGCGTCGACCTTCTGCTCGCCAGCGATCACCTACGCGCCAGCGATCACCTACTCGCCAGCGTTCACCTGCTCGCCAGCGCGCACAGGCGATTTTAGTATCGCCTATTCAACAGCGACAGCCGGCGCGCCAATGTTCTCCAACGCTTCTGAAGAAACATGGTTCGCCAGCTACTAGCTCGCCATCACGCGATCGCCCACCTGCGCATACTGCTCGCCATCGCGCGATCGCCCATCTGCGCATGCTGCTCGCCATCGCGCAATCGCCCACCTGCGCATGCTGCTCGCCATCGCGCGATCGCCCACCTGCGCATGCTGCTCGCTATCGCGCGATCGCCCACCTGCGCATGCTGCTCGCCATCGTTCCCCATCGCGCGATCGCCCACCTGCGCATGCTGATCGCCATCGCTCCCCATCGCGCGATCGCTCACCTGCGCATGCTGCTCGCCATCGCTCGCCATTGCGCGATCGTTCACCTGCGCATGCTGCTCGCCATCGCTCGCCAACGCGTCGACATGCCACAACGCGCCATTGCCAACCTGCGCGTCCGCACTCACCAGCTCATCATCGATCGCCTGTGGATCTACATCGCCAGCGGTCTTCCTCACCCACGCGGCAGCGCGTTTCCTCGCCGTCGCGCCAACGCTTGCGTTCGCCGCCTCGGACACGCGTTCATTCACCTGCCCACCCTCGCTCCCGCTCGCCTCTGCGCCCGCGCGATCATTCGCCTGCGCGCCCGCGTGACCGCTCGCCTGCGCGCTCGCGATCCTCCACCTGCGCGCCCGCGCGACCATCGTTCGCGGCGAATTCCGCAGCCGGTGGTAGCAGCAGGAACCCGTGTTCCTAGACGGCACTCGGGATCACCTCCACCCAAACACAGGTTGGTAGTGCAGGACGAGGAGAGGTTAGTACATCATTCTTCCCCACCTTCTTTTCAGGCAGGTACCGTGGTGTCCACTCCAAAGGATCGCCCGATCCCTTTCCCTTTAGCTAGGATTTCGGACTCTGTGTCCTTGGAGCAACAGACTTGGTTTGGTCCTCTGGCACGGGCGTTAGTGAGGGTTATGAAACCAGCACTCGCCGACCAGGGTAACAAACCAACGGTTGTCTCTCCTACGCTGAAGAGAAAGAGAGGAGTGGACTTCGTGGTGACTTCCCCAGGGCGAAGTTGGTTCCCAAGAGGTCCCTTCTCCTGCACGAGTGCTCTCTCCTTCTCCCGTGGACGAGGCCTTATCGTCCTCAGGTGAGTCCAGTGGGGCGGTAGTCTTCCCCTCGGCACCAGGGGGGGAGACTTCGCTTTATGCAGGAGAATCGCATCGTGTGAAAGGGGCCCCTCGAACATCGTTGTTGGGATCCTGTATCCCTCCCAGGAGAGAATCCAAGGACTCAAAGACCGTCCCTAAATCCTCTGCAAGGATTCGTCAGGAACCCACGACTACCCGGGGGAATGTCCACGTGTCACCCCAGGAAGAGATTCCTGGGGCAGGAGACTTAGCTGCCAGCCCGCAGGGAGGAGAACAGCAAGAATCCGAACATGCCTTCTGACAGGTCCTAAGCCTGATAAGGCAACTTAACGGGCTTATGGATCCAGTCATCGCCCCCCGTGAAGGCAAAGACACGATTTTGGATGAAGTGTTTGACGTTCGGAAGGCCCCTAAGACCAGTGGGGCTCTGCCCTGGTCTCGGGGGCTGAGGAGTGCCAGGGCTGGGGCCAACGCTCAGCTCGCACTTCTTGCCTCCTCCAGTCGTTCCACTGCCGGGAACAAGCTCATCCCTCCTCCTCGTCTTCAGCAGAGGAGGTATTTCGAGATCCTGGGTGAGCACAACCTCGCTCTTCCTCTCCATCACTCTGTGGAGGAGCTGGCGAAGGGAGTTCCCCTTGAGAAACTCTCTGCCCGGCAGGTGTCGTTCTCGGCGGCAGAGATCCTTAGCCACGAGAAGGTTGCTAAGTGTGCCATGCAAGCCACTTCGTGGCTGGACTTTTGGCTAGGATCTCTGGGCATCCTATTGCGCTCGGAGGACTTGTCCAAGGAGACCAATAGGAAGGCCCTGGAGACCGTCTTGCTCTCAGGCACCCACTCCATCGAGTTTTTGGCGCACCAGGTTACCACCCTGTGGGCCAACTTGGTGTTGAAGCGTCGCAATGCTGTGTCCGAGAGATTCCATCCGAAGGTCCCCGCCGTGGATGTGTGTAGGCTCCGACATGCTTCCCTTCTGGGGGAGAACCTGTTTGAGCCTCAAGACATGGAGCGAATGGCTGAGAGGTGGAGGAAATCCAGCACGGACTCCCTCCTCCATAGGGCCCTTACAACTCGGCCTTATAAGCCTCTAGCCCCGCCACAACAGCAGCAACAGCCTCGTAAGGCTCCCAAACAGGCACCGGCAGCTAAGAAGGTGGTGTCTAAGCCCCAGCCCTTTCCAGCCAAGGTCAAGAGGGGCGGTAAGTCCTCCAGGGGAGGCAAGACTTCTAGGGGTGGCGGCCGCGGCCGCAAGCCCTAGGGGTGGCAGTCCCCCTGCGTGTCCACCTGTGGGGGATGCCTTCAGGGTTGCGTCCGCAGGTGGCAGCAACACGGGGACGATGCTTGGACGGTCTCAGTGATCGGCCAAGGCTATCCCGTCCCGTTCACAACATCTCAACCTCCCCTGACAGCGAATCCAGTGTCGTTGAGCTCCTATGCCACGGGATCTTCAAAGGGGCTGGCCCTTCAGGCCGAAGTCGAGACCATGCTTGAGAAGGGTGCTCTCCAGGAGGTCGTGGACGGCTCCCCAGGCTTCTTCAGTCGACTCTTTCTTGTAGAGAAGGCTACTGGAGGCTGGAGACCTGTCATCGATCTCTCAGCTCTGAACAGGTTTGTCAAGCAAACCCGGTTCAGCATGGAGACAGCAGACATGGTCAGACTTGCGGTGAGACCACAAGACTTCATGTGCACACTGGATCTAAAGGACGCGTACTTCCAGATCCCAATCCATCCGTCTTCCAGGAAGTACCTAAGATTCAGCCTAGACAACAAGATCTACCAGTTCAAGGTGCTGTGTTTCGGTCTCTCCACAGCTCCTCAGGTGTTCACCAGAGTGTTCACCCTGATTTTATCTTGGGCGCACAGGAACGGCATTCGTCTCCTTCGTTATCTGGACGATTGGCTGATCCTAGCAGACTCGGAGTCGACCCTTCTTCGGCACCGAGACAGGCTTCTGGATCTTTGCCAGGATCTGGGGATCGTGGTAAACCTCGAGAAGTCCTCTCTGCAGCCGTCCCAACGACTGGTTTATCTAGGTATGCTAATAGACACCAATCTCCACAAAGCCTTTCCATCAGACGACCGGATAGCGAGACTGAGGAGGGTGGCGGAACCCTTCCTCAGGCGAAAAGAACTCCCCGCCCAATCGTGGATGCGTCTCTTAGGGTCACCTATCCTCCCTGGCCCGTCTGGTTCCAAACAGCCGCCTCAGGATAAAATCCCTTCAATGGCAGCTCAAGTCCCGGTGGAATCAAGGATCCGATTCTCCGGACATTCTGATTCCAATGGGGTCTCTGGAATAGACGGACTTGCGGTGGTGGCTGGTCGACGAGAAACTGCGGAAGGGAGTGAGTCCTCTCGCCCTCCCCCCGGAATTGACTCTGTTTTCGGACGCGTCAAAAGAAGGGTGGGGGGCGCACGTTCTGAATCAGAGGGCCTCAGGCCTTTGGTCAGAATCAGAAAAGTGCCTGCACATCGACCTGCTAGAATTGAAGGCCGTCTTTCTGGCTCTTCAGCAGCTCCAACGGTCCCTGGCGGGTCACTCCGTGGTGGTGATGAGCGACATCACCACGGTAGTGGCTTATATCAACAAGCAGGGAGGCACTTTTTCGCAACAGCTATCCCATCTTGCAGTAGAGACTCTGAGGTGGACCGAAACCCACTCGATAACACTATCAGCTCGCTTCATTCCTGGCAAGAGGAATGTGCTCGCCGACAGTCTGAGCAGGGCTTCGCAGATAGTGAGTACCGAGTGATCTTTGGATCCTCAGATAGCCAACAAAGTCCTGACTTTGTGGGGTTCCCCGATTGTGGACTTGTTCGCGACAGCCTTGAACTTCAAGCTGCCCCTGTACTGCTCCCCAGTCCCAGACCCCAAGGCACTCTGGCAAGATGGTTTCCAACAACGGTGGGACAACATCGACGTGTACGCCTTCCCACCGTTCTGTCTGATGAGAAGGGTGCTCAACAGGACCAGACTATCGATCAACTGTTCGATGACTCTGGTAGCTCCGCTATGGCATCACGCGGAATGGTTTCCGGACCTTCTGCAGCTCCTGACGGAACTCCCGAGGGAGCTTCTTCTTCCACGACACGAGCTTCTCAGACAACCCCACTCCAGCATCCCTCACAGGGCCCTAGCCTCGCTTGGCTTCACGCCAGGAGACTATCCAGCGTCTCCTCGCGGAGAGAGGCTTTTCGCAACAGGTTGAGGAGAGAATGTCTCGGCACCTGCGAAGGTCCTCTGAGGGAGTCTACCAAGCAAAGTGGAGAGTCTTTGGTGGTTGGTGTCATGGAAGGGGTATCTCTCCACTCGATGCCACTATTCCAGTAATAGCGGACTTCCTCGTGTATCTGCGGGAAGAAATGCGCCTTTCTGTCTCGGCAGTGAAAGGCTATCGCTCAGCCTTAAGCTTGGCCTTCAGATTGAAGGGCGTGGATATTTCTTTATCGCTAGAACTCTCTTTACTCATACGTAGCTATGAGCTTACCTGCCCCCAGTCTGAAGTGAGACCCCCTCCTTGGAACGTGGTTCGAGTCCTCAGGTCTCTTAAGAGACCTACCTTCAAGCTATTACGCCAGGCCTCCGATCGCCACCTGTCTTGGAAGATGGCTTTCTTACTCGCCTTGGCTTCGGCCAAGCGGGTTAGTGAACTTCATGGTCTCTCGTACGACATCGCCCATTCAAGGGGATGGGGGGAGGTAACGTTCAGGTTCGTCCCTGAGTTTGTTGCCAAGACTCAGAATCCTGGAGTGCCAGATCCTCGGTTCGACTCTTTCAGGATCGCGAGTCTCCGTTCTGTAACAAGCGACCCAGACCAGCTGCTACTATGTCCAGTGAGGTGTCTGAGGCACTACTTGAAGAGAATGACTGCAGTCCGTCCTCATGTGCGAGCTTTGTGAGCACAGGCAGGACTAAGAAGAGGGTCACCAGGAACACCATCTCAGCTTGGATTCGAAGGGTTATCCACCATGCCCTGAATCCTGACCCTCCTCCGTCACGTCGCCCTCGGGCCCACAATGTCAGGGGTATTGCTACATCCCTGGCCTTCAAGAGAAACTTCTCTGTGACGCAGGTACTTCAAGCTGGGGTCTGGAAGCGTCAAATGACCTTCACAGCCCACTACCTGCAAGACGTGACCCACAGGAGCCTCGATACGTTTTTTATCGGCCCTGTGGTGGCTGCACAACAGCTGGTCTAACCTCAGGCTCCTTTTTGGACAAGTAGCAGTAGGTTGAGGGCGTTGTTACCCGGTCTTAGTCTGCGTGAATGAAAGAGTATGTGTGACCCTTACTTCTTTCTTCATTCTCCCCTCTCTTGGGGAAGTAGCATCCTGGTCCTCGCATAGCTGACCTCGACCTCTGCAGGTAACCCATGCTTCTTTGTGCTAGTATTAAGCTTAATACTGTTTCGTCTCCCATACCCTGACGAGGTGGTATTGGGAACGTCCTATCCTAGATTTCCTATCTGAAGGTCTCAAGGTCAACTTCATAGGACGAGTCACACTCTCCTCCTTACACTGCTTATGTAGGCCACTCGTTCCTAGCGATGCTAGGAACTTGTGAGGTACAGGGGCTCCCTCTCTCTAGTGCTGCTCACTGAGGGATCGAGCCCCCGGGCAAGCCGAAGTCAGTAAGGCTGGGGACTTTCCACCCTTCCTAAGGGGTAAGTCACCCTATGTAAATAGCGTGGTTTGTATTTCGGTTACGGAACAAATGACAAATTCGAAGATAATTTGTATTTTTCCTAACCATACAAACCTTAGCTATTTACACATATGTGCCCGCCATCCCTGTCCCCCAAGTCAAGTCCTACCTCTAAGTGAAGTGAAGCAAGTCACCGGTGTGTGGAGGGGGGAGGGGTAGCAAGCTACCCTTCCCCACCCCCCGCTAACTAGCGCGGGGGTAATTAACCCTCGTTAAAACTATTGGCTCGTCATTTCAGCTGCGCTAAAAGGTAAACCCTATGTAAATAGCTAAGTTTTGTATGGTTAGGAAAAATACAAATTATCTTCGAATTTGTCATTTTTAATAACTTTTGATAATCATAGATGGCCATCAGGTGAGCATAGGAAGTTTTTATATAATATTTTCAAATTATATCATCTAATTTATATAAACTGACTATGGTACAAGTTGTGGTAGAACACAGCTTTCGATCTTTGCTAGGAACTGCATGACTATGATAGCCAACCAAGTCAAGCCTTGCATAGTTGACGATTTATACAAAGAATTTCATCTTCCATCTAAGTAATGGGTCCTACTTTAGATTTTGTATGAGTTATTACACTACCATCTTTATGGTTTCATATTAATTTTCTCCAATAGCCAAGGCACCAGCCACCTGTGGAGATGGTATGGCTAGAGAGTTATTGCATCTTTTGACTGGCCTGATAGTATTACATTGGATCCCTCTCTGGTTATGGCTCATTTTTTCTTTGCTTACACATACACTGAGTAGTCTGGCCTCTTCTTTATATATTTTACTCTTTCCTCATACACCTGACAACACTAAGATATTCGAAAAATTCTTCACTCAAAGAGTTGACTACTGCAATATAATTGTTTATTGGTTACTTTTTACTTGATATGGGTAGAAGAGACTTTTTAGCAATGGTAAGCAGCTCTACTAGGAGAAGAATACTAAAAAATCAAACCATTGTTCTCTACCATGGTCTTCCACTGTCTTGGGTTAGAGTTCTCTTGCTTAAGGGTGCACTCAGACACAATATTAAATTCATATCTGTTTCCTTATTTACTTTTCTCACTGGGCTATTTTTCCCTGTTGGAGCCCTTTGGCAGTGGAAGACCATGGTACAGAGGCTATGGCACTACCTAAGGCTAGAGAACAATGGTTTAATTTTGGAGTGTCCTTCTCCTAGAAGAGCTGCTTACCATAGTTAAAGAGTCTCTTCTACCCTTACCAAGAGGAAAGTAGCCACTGAACAATTACAGTACAGTACAGTAATTAACCCCTTGGGTGAAGAAGTGTTTAGTAATCTCATTGCTGTCAGGTGTATGGAGAAAGACGGGAATCAATAAAGAATAGGCCAGACTATTCGGTGTATGTGTAGGCAAAGAAAAAATAAGCCGTAACCAGAGAGAGGGATCCAATGCATTACTGTCTGGCCAGTCAAAGGATCCAATAACTCTCTAGTGGTAGTATCTCAATGAGCAGCTGGTGCCCTGGCCAACCTTAAGCTTAATATTTGTATAAAGGAGAGAGAAGCTAGAGCCAAAAGAATAGGAAAATCCAATTATTCTAAGGCTTTTACAGTTCACCTATCGCCCCCTCGGTACATGGCAGCTTTGTGAATATATTACTGCATACTGTACGTAAATCTGTATTGCAGACTCCTCTCTGTATCTCAGGTTTGTGAGGGCAAGTAAGTTTGATATTTTTCATACTCTAATTATTTTTCTATCAAAAATAGTCACTTTTGGGCTTGAAAATTAAAGTCAATTACAGAACAGAAGGTCCTCTACTTAAAAACATTAGACTCGCGAACATTCAGAGATACAAACACAAATCCAACTGAAATCGTATATCTCATTGTATGAAAAATGCAAAATGAGATACAGTAATAAAACAATATATAATTTGATGCAGTACTGTATTACAGTACTTAAAAATGCCTTATGGACAGTATGAGCCTTTTTTTGATAATTTTTCATTGTTCTGTTACTATTGTTAATTTGTTCCGGTACTCTATACATACCTTATGCTCTTTACGTTGGAGTACTGTATTATTTCAGCGATAGCTGAGACCAGTTGTTAAAACTTTTGCGAGTTGTAACTACGTTCCGCTTGTTAGCGGAGGGAGTAGATCCACCACCCCACTGACACCTGTACTAGTAAACAATCATCACTTTTTATTTTGGCTCGGTAGAGGAAAGAGTCTTATTCCCCTGACAAAACCTTTTAATCGGTTACGATTAAAAGCAAGTGACTTAAAAGTTTAAAGGTTCCTTTTTTCGTTCCGATGGTGACCCCGGACTTCTGAGAGAAGTCTTTCGTTACCTTCCTTGGGGCTTTCGGGTCTCCCTGCTAAGGAATGGTTCCAAGAGTGTTACAGTTTACTGCAGTACTCTGTTTCTGCTCGCGTTCGTTCCTGCAGGTCTGCGGTAGGAGGAAGAGCAGTGCCAGACTGGTTCCCTTCTGGGTTTCCAGTTGGGGGAAACCCTTCTGGGTGAACCCAGAAACTTGCTTCGGCTATATTTCACAGGCAGCTCTCGATGCTGACCTTTAACTTGAACAAAGCTTGTAGATTAGAAGCAGAGAATGCTGCCTGGAGGTCAACTTTCCTTTCCAAGGAAGAGTTAACCTTCACCAGCCACTGTCCAGCAATTTTCCTTCTTGCAGGGAGACTTGACGACATCCTCAATATGGTTTGGTCGCTTTCCCCACCTGCGGGAGAGACTGCCTTCACCCGAGTGGTTTCCCCTCTCGGGGTTTCCTCTGGCAGGATTTGGATTTGCCCATGCCCCACTCTAGTTCTTCGGAACAAAGCTCTTTGGAGCTTGGCTACGAAAGAGTTAGGTACTGCTTGTAGTTCCTGTTTATCGCCACCGTAACATCTGGGTAGAAAATGAGTCTCGTAAGCAATTTCCCTTGGGGTCTTTGCTGCAGATGGTGACGCTTGCCTACTACTTGCGGTTACTGCCTCTCCCATTGACGAGTCTCGTAGACTTTAACTCATCGGGGTTATTGATGACTTCGTACATGTGGGCATAACAAAGCTTTTAAAGCTTTGTGAGGCCAGGCCCTTCGTGACCTGTGCCTCTTGGCACAGGCCTCATTAAAAATAATTGACTATAGTTACCTTCATTAAACAAAGTGTAGTATCAAAATCAATTCACCTTTATTACATAAGAATGATAATTGTAGGCATATATTATATGTATTTACAATTAATCTTATATCAATAAGTAGTAGGTTGGCCAGGGCACCAGCCACCCGTTCAGATACTACCACTAGAGAGTTATGGGGTCCTTTGACTGGCCAGACAGTTCTACATGGGATCCTTCTCTCTGGTTATGGTTCATTTTCCCTTTGCCTACACATACACCGAATAGTTTAGCCTATTCTTTACAGATTCTCCTCTGTCCTCATACACCTGACAACACTAAGATTACTAAATAAATAATAATTCTTCAACCAAGGGGTTACTACTGCACTGTAATTGTTCAGTAGCTTTTTTCCCCTGGGTAAGGGTAGAAGAGACTCTTTTGCTGAGGCAAGCAGCTCTTTTAGGCGAAGGACACTCCAAAATCAAACCATTGTTCTCTAATCTTTGGTAGTGCCATAGCCTCTGTACCATGGTCTTCCACTGTTTTGGGTTAGTGATCTTTTGCTTGAGGGTGCACTTGGGCATGCTATTGTTCCTAGTTTCTCTTCTTCTTGTTATCTTAAAATTTTTATAGTTTATATAGGAAATATTTATTTTTAATATTGTTACTGTTCTTAAAATGTTTCTTTTTTCCTTATTTCTTTTCCTCACTAGGCTATTTTATCTGTTAGGGCCCCTGGGCTTATAGTATCCTGCTTTTCCAACTAGGGTTGTAGCTTAGCAAGTAATAATGATAATAATAATAATGATAATAATAATAATAATAAATTTTTTACGGAAAATGTATTAAAACTATTTCTAGTTCTAAATTGTTTATGATGACATTTCTTGATGTTATTACACTCATTAAATAGCAAAATAGGCAGTTACAACCATTTTTAATCTCATTTTAAGTAGTCAGGAATTTGCCCTTTTTGGAGGGTTCTGGTCCCTAACCCTCGCAAATCCGGGGGTGGATAACTGTTTATTCATTATGTCCCCATATTCCAAGTGAGGTGGAGTCGGGTAATGTCCTGGTTATGTGAGGAGTTAGGCTCCAAAATTACGCTTACCTGGCCAAGTCACGGTGCTAATTCTACACCTAGCAATGATTGCCCAGGCTGTCGTCTTTTAGGATCACGAGCAGTCACGGTGCCCTCTAAACAGCTCGTTCGAAGCAGTGTGTGTCACCCAGGGATAGTCACCAGCCAGTTGGTTTTAGGACTACAACCCACCACGGAGGGAGTCTCCTACGTAAAGAGTGTATGGTTTGTATATAATGCCAGAACAAATGAAAAATTTAGAATAATTTGTATTTCTCCTAATCATACAAACCAGGAGCTCTATATATATATTGGTCCCAACATCATCTTCCCCCGGAAGTCCTTCCACAATTGCAAAGTGATGGTTTTTTATGAGTGCAGGTGGGAGTGGTGTGATGGGTCTCCCCCCACCCCTTTCGCTAACTAGCAGAGGGTAGTTACACCTCGCAAAAGCTTTAATGGCTGGTTTCAGCCATCACCAAAGTAATATTCTTACTTAAAGAGCTTCAGGTTTGTATTGTTAGGAAAAATACAAATTATTCAAAATTTGCCATGTTAGTACCATTGTTGGTATACCATCTAGTATGTTATTTTAATAGAAATATATAGTGTACTGTACAGTACAATAGGAGAGTTAAAAAGGAAACAGGAGAAGCATTGGAGCTAGAACATATTGGTGCGTGTTGATCGTAACAGAGAGGAGGCCACTAGTGTCTGCGAAAACCCAAAAATTATTAATTGAAAGATTTCCAAGATCTCAAAATATGAATATGTATCTGTAGCAGAAACAGTCGCTGCATTTTTTCTGTTGCGTCTCCAAGACTTGTAGCATTCTTCTTTACAAACTAGTTTCCTTCTGGAAATAGAAATGAAAAATTAATTGAGGAAAGTGCGGAAAATTACAAGGCTTGCTATGAAGCAACCAAACACCTCCTCCTGAAATGAGAATTTCCTTCTACCATGGTCATTGCCTCAGAGTTTAGGTATTTTGTGTGTTGTTCATTAGCTAGTTTTCCCTATGAGTTGTCAAAAATACTTATTGATTTGTCATGCTCTTAGCCAGGTTATTACCAGGAATTTTGGCTTGATTCTACATAAGCGAGACTTGCTTTGAGACACCTAGAGAGTTACATTAGCACATTCTTTTCATGTCCAACCCAAAGCTCCTGGATCTTTCTGATGATATTTAAATTTAACTGGTTTTCATTAACAGTATTTATCGTCCAATGCAGACAAGAATACAGAATAGCTTTAAATATCTTCCTAACTAAATAGACACGCTAAAATGCTCCACCAGTAACTCATTTGACATTTGGTTGTTGTTCGATTCTCTGGCAACATGCCATGCTTTGGCGAGTATCTCTTTCAAGGTTCCTCAGTACCAACTTATCAATTTCAAATTGGCAAGCTACTGGAAAGTTGTGTGTTGCATTACTCTAAATAGCATCAATAGGAGTAAGATGAAAGGTAGTAGTTTGTAGGAATCCAAACATTTTCTTATTTTCATCTCTTGAAAATATAATTCCAGGCCCTCTAACAGGTTGCTCCCTGTAGCTTTCTTCTCAAACCAGGGCAGCTACTGAAAAGGTGAGGACATAAATAGCCTGCACTGATGTTCCTGTACTAGAAATGAAACTCCAAGACTAAATTCTTCAAATGATAACTCGGATCATAGCTAACACTGGTCCATTCCAGACAGAAAGTAAGAAGTTTGCATTAGGGGGGGATATGGAAACTATTTTGAAGTTTATTTTTTCTGAAGGGAAAACTGTTGGTAAGGTTATTTTTTGGGTGATGATGGCAATGACTATAAACTGATTATCATTCTATGGGACCAAGTAAGGTTCCTAAGAAATAAATATCCAGCCCTGTATTAAGGTGCCTAGAATCTAGATGCTTAGTTCCCAATGAAAATATTTAATTGGAAGTAGATATAAATCTAGACTTGAAAAAATTGCTGCCCTCACTCTTTTACGTCATTCTTATAATCTAAGCGTTAAAAGTTTTGTATTTAATCTTGTAAGTTCTCTTTAAGTGACTGGCAACAAATATGTTGTTGATTGTATGGTTTGTCTAGTGAGACTAGATCTTTCATGTCTGGTACACCAGGTTAAGTGCTGGCACTTTTACTCCTTTTGTCTTTACATGTCAAGTTATTCTTGGTCTTTAAAGTAATGCTGTATGTTATGCAAATAAGGGATCTCTTGTAGTTTTTTGCTATCCTCATGTAAAAAATGAAGTGGCTGCGAGATTTGATAGACGTTTAGATAGGATTTGTAACTGATTCAGTCATTGTAGGCTAAAATTAACACCTGACTAATATGTCAATTTCATACTATATCCCCACATTATTGAATCTGAATATGTGACGGTACATGGTATCAATTTTGAACACGTGACAATGCTTTGTTGACACTCAACTCCTAAGCTTTCTTTTTCATGGTGTATTGTTTGCAATGCTTCTATACTTGATGAGATGATAGGATTAGGGGGACATGTTTCAGGTCTTTTGTTTTTCCATAGATGGAATTCTGTTTATAGATGCCTATCATAATGCAACAGATGTTAAGATTACCAAATTAAGCATTGATCTATACCCCATAAAGGCTAAAATTTCAAATTCTTTTCCTAAAAGGACACCTTTAAAAGTTTTAACAATATAAACCTAAATAGTACTATTTAATGATACCTTTTTAGGATAACACCCATAAAGATAAACAAACTATTGTCTGGTGCTGTCTTTTCATCCCGTAAAGGACAATCTAGAGAATTGTGAAAACCCTCTTTGACATTGTCATCAAAAGTCCCCACATAAGTAGATGTAAAGAAGGATGGGTTTAGATGAACCACCTTAAAAATGTGTCATATGAGCAGATTAAAGACAAAACGTCGGATAAAATTGGTCAATATGGGAGAGCCGACACACCATGTAAGGCTAAATACCCTCCAGGATAGCCACTTTACCTGAAGGGAGGACAGTATGGATGGTTTGGAATTAATACCATAGGAGAAAATAAAGAAACTGTATATCAGTACAGTATCTGTCTTCTGTTCTGGTATCACTGTCATAATGCTCAGTGTTGAGAGGTCCTTCATTTTTTTTTTGCTGCAGCGATGAGAAACAATCTTCCAGACACCATTATGGATTTTTAGCTCTGAGTTTAAGAGAGGCTGTGATGTCATTCTAAAGATGTACAGTATGCACACTTTAATTTTCCCAATTGTCAATAACTGGTTTTCCGTACAGATAGTCAAGTTAATCATTATTGTTTACCTTTTAATATTTTATTTGTATTTCACTTAGTATGACAAGTTTCTTCATCATAACCCTTGAGTTTAAAAACTACATAAATTGGGAAATAATAACTAAAAGTTTGGCCTGTAGGTTGGTGGGGACAAGAGATGTTTACAGTGGAAGTTTCCTTTTAAACAGCCAGTTTCAACTATATTTCAGGTTCTATGTTGCAGTATTATTAACTGTAGTCATATAATCTTCAACAAGCCTTTTGACACAACATAGTGACTCATATCTAACTATAACTGATTTTGGTACTACTTATGCTCTCTTAAATTTATCTTGAAGCTGACTTACAGTAATATCTAAATAATTTGTCATAACTCTTACTAACTTGCATTATTATTGACACAGGTTTTGAACACTCATGCTCTTATTATTATGTACTTGACTTTCTACTAATTCATATCAGAGAACACTCCTACAGCCTTTTGCACGTCAGGCTTTCATAATGAGATTTTTACCCGAAATTGCTGTACAAGAAAGCCAAAGTGGGTTTTGATAGCATTACGACAATTCTTAATTTGTAGCAGTGCCACAAAATAATTGGAATCTGCTCAAAATTATTAGAGTGCCTCTTAATGTAACCAACAATTGTCAAAGGGTTATGCGTATGGTCCCTGAGTTACAAATTTGTGAGTGTGACATTAGTTTTTTCTTTTGATAAGAAAGAGTATTTTATATTTCAGAAATATAAAACAAGTAAATGATTTTTAACATGTTCTATTTGAATGTGTGTTCATATTGAATATTCATTGTAATAATAGTGATGATGAGAGCGATAATGATCATGATGCTAACAAGTTACCAAAGGATTTGTTCCCAGCCATTCATTATAAATTTGATTTACATTTTGATGATTCAGTAGGTTGCAATAACAAGTAAAAGTAAGGGATTAGAATAAAAGAATTTGTTTTCCATTAGGAGTAATATATTCGAGAATAAGGCAGCAGATAAAGTAAAAACAAACCCCAGTGGTATACATCGTAAAATGGGAGAATTTTAACTTTTCACAAAGTTAAAGTGAAATTTTTTCAAAATAATTTGTCTGTTTTTGATTGTCCACATTTGTAACCATCTATATATGGGTAATAAAAGTCATTCTAGATTCATTGTGGATAGGCAGACGTTAAGAAGGGAAAAGATTTTAAAAGATTTCAATAAATGATTTAGAATGCATTTCTGCCAGAAGTAAAACATCACTGGTCTGATTGGCTACCGTCCCTGCATTATTAATGGTAAAAATAACATCCAAGTAATGTATATATTTTGCACACCACCTTCCTTTGTCTATATGTGGAGTATGATCCATGTATGAAACAAATTATAAATAAGTTTTAACAATAGGAAAATACATATTAACATATTCATTATAGGTTCTTCAGTGTCATACAATGATTGTTTCATTAGGTCTCCTAAGTTTACAAAATTAAATTACTGTTCTACATTATTCCAAACTAAATTGTATATTGTTCACATGAGTACTTTATATCTTATTTTTACTGTGTTCATTATACTGCCACAGTAAAATCCAGTTCATGTATTTATTTGTTTAATTTTTATCGTTGCTTAGAAGTTTATTTTGTCAGTTTATGTAAGGCCTTAACTTTCTTGGTGTAATATCTGAATCCTTCCGTACTTGTATAAATCTCAATCTCAAACTCACGTTCAGTATTGAAGGAGTTTTTGAGAGGTATGTTGTAAATGCTTTGTCACCCTGGATAACGAGGTTCTATAGAAATGACTGGCTTTCAGATGCTTGAGAGCTGTTTGTTTAAAGGTATCCTGTACTGTGTTTGATCTAGAATAGTTTTACTTAGTTTTTAATTTTGTCTGAAAAATAGTTATGCTACATTTATAAGTGTTTAGTTTCATGGCAGCAATATTGATTAATTTACTGTAAGTGTGAATCTCTGTGCTTTCCAAGTGTTTCACATTTGAATGAATACTGGTATACATAACCTTTTTTCAGAATTATCATACTTGTTTCTTTTAAAAAAGGTAGCAAGTAGTAGATGCATTCTTTGCTTGTCTACTAACTCCACCTAGATTCTGGTAATAGCTTTTTACTAACATTAAAACCTTAAGAATGTGCTTTGCATCCATAACTTAGCTTGTCTTCACGTGTCGTAATAACACAGGCATCATATGTTCTTGTTTACCTCTTGTCTTGCAGTGTAGGGAAGATGGTGATGGTAGTGATGCTGGCATCTCTAGTGGGTTGACAAGTTGTGTAGGTGTGCAGAGGAGACATCCCCGTACCCATTCCCAATCGCGTAGAGCACCCAGACACTCTTACTATGAAGGCTCCACTCCAGATTCGTATCTTTTGACTGCTGTTCTTATACATTCCTTGAAACATGGCTCAGGTAAAGCATGTCTGGAGCCACACTGTCAGATTTGTGTGCCTAATCGAGAAAGTAATTATGAGGCTGGTCGGGCAGAAAATGAACCCTTCCTGACCGCTGATAGCGAGAGCACCGATCTTCAAGTCGGTATCCCGGAGCAACGATACAGTCGATCTGTCTCTCAGGAGGGTAATGAGCCAAAGAATTGGAAAGTATCAGAAAAGGATTATTTAAATCTTGTATCAAATAATCAGAGAATGACTCAAGTCTCGCCCCTGAGTAGTCCTTCAAACTCTTTTCAGTATGCCCAGATTAGTCCTTTATCTAGTCCCCATTCTTCATTAGCACCAAGTTCTGCTATGACGTCACTGAATCCAAGCTCCTCAGTCACTTATGGTGACAGCTCTGTGCCTCTCTTAGAGTCTGAATTATCCTCACTTGATATTTCATCACTTGATATTTCATCATTAACTGATGTTACTATGTCATCTAGCTTATTATCAGGGTCAGCTCTTTCTTTACATCAGGCAGATTGTTTGCTGGGATTAGATTCCAATATGACATCATCAGAACTCTCCTTAGCTACAACAGCTGACTGTGGTACCTTGATAGGTTCATTCTCTTCTGAAACTAATATATCAGATACTATATCATCTGAAACTTACCCTTGTGAAACATATCCCACTCACTTAACTATTAATACAATGTCTAGTTCAGTTCACTCACTACCTTCCCGTCTGACACTGAAAGACCGCGCGTCTCCTTCGCTACTTCGACCTGTATTGCTGTCGTCAGGGTCCCTTGTGCTACTTCCCCGTCGTCCCTCCTTAGTCTCACCTCCTTCTGTCTCCTCTGCATCCTCACATGGACACTTTATGTGGGAAGAGGTAGGTTTTTGCCGTTTCTATTTTTTGCTTGAGGAGTTCACGGTTTCTGGGGGCAACTGCAGCTATATCATTGGTTAATGTTCCTTTTATTTTGCTTCCAGAATATTTTGTTTGAATGATGATGTTTGCATGTGAGCACCTTGTTTTTTTATTTCTAATTTAAGAGCTTACAATATTTTGCATACTGTAATTTTTTGGAGCTCACATTTTGCATGTATTTTGTAGTAATATAATGGTCATTTGTATTGAAATTCCTTTTGCCATTTATGATTTTGTAGACATTTAGGTTTGACTGTTGTTGATATATTATATAACTTGATATACAGTATTTTCACAAAAGTGCCCCAAGAAAAAGTATTGTGAACAGCCTTACTACAGTATGTATAACTAAGTATTTGAAACCATTTGTATTGAAGAAAGTATTGTCATCCTGTATTGGAAATAAGTTTATCTCACATCCTGCAACCAATATTTAATTTTTTACTTTTAAGTTTGAACAACATCTACTGAGTTCTCTCAAACTTGTTTATACAGTAGTAGAAGCATTGTTAGAGATTAAGTCAGAATGCATTTGTTGAGTATTTCACATGGTTGCCCTCTTTGTCTCTTGGTATAGACTTTAAAATGTCTACCTAAAAGAGTCAAGAGATAGGGCAATAATGTGCATTGTTGCAGTAAATTGTTATTCTGTTATAAATGGTTCACTTAAGTGTGAAAAGGCACCATAATTTCAGCATATGTATGACATATGACATAATTACACACAAGTTTATTACTAAGTACTTATGATTCATTACAACTATCACATCATCATAGAACAGTTGTCAGTGATGTGAAATTTTTTTTTATTTTAATAAGATGTATCTATACTCGCCTGATGTTCATATTTACGCTGCCCTCCAAGTTGACTCGATATCGATATTACTGTAGGCTACTCCAAGAATAACTAATAATTTTCCAGTTTCTTTTTTTTCATCTTGCCTACTAAAGTGACATCTGGTGGTTAAAGTAAACAATTCAGTCTCCATGTTGAAACTACTCTTGTATCCTTTTGACCTTATTAGTCAGTGGAAAGGATGAGTATGCATATGAACTTCAGGTGAGTGTAGAAATAAGTTTCATTATTAGAAATTAATTATCAGTATTTATATGAACCTCCCCTGAAGTTTATTGATGACTCGCACACACAAAGATGTGGGTCATGAAGGAAGAAGATGGAAAATTTAAATTCCAAAATATAATACCCATTTATACATCACATTATTCCTTGTGTATTGCCTCAATACTAGGCCAATACAACTAAGGTTATTCTGAATCATTCTAATACTAATTAAATTCCTTTATCAGTAAAACTAAAAGTAAACCAATTTTTATTAAAATATCCCCAGCTGCTCTTATGATAACTAAAGGCCAATAGGGCGATAAGAGAATAGAGACTCTTCAAGATTATGTTTAAAAAATACAGATCTGGTAAGCTCCGATCTGCAGCTAAAACTCTTTCCAAAGATATATATCTCTAAGATTTCAGCAATGTAGTTACACTTCTAATATCATGCACTCCAACTTACAGATCTTCCCTCTGACTTGAAAGCAACTCCTTTTGGGCTTATGTGATCATAAGCTCGGGACAAGGGATGATATGAAGACCTAACTATATAAAACCAATTATTATTATCATTATTACTTACTAATCTACAACCCCAGTTGGAAAAGCAGGATTCTATAAGCCCAGGAGCCCTAACAGTGAAAATAGCCCAGTAAGGAAAGAAAAAAAGGCAAAATGAAATATTTTAAGAACCGTAATAACATTAAAATAAATATTTCCTATATGAAATATAAAAAAAACATTAACCAAACAAAAGGAAGAGAAATTAGTTAGAATAGTGTGCCCGAGTGTACCCTCAAGCAAGAGATCTCTAACCCAAGACAGTGGAAGACCATGGTACAGAGGCTATGGCATTACCCATGGATAGAGAACAATGGTTTGATTTTGGAGTGTCCTTCTCCTAGAAGAGCGGCTTACCATAGCTGAAAAGTCTCTTCTACCCTTACCAAGAGGAAAGTAGCCACTGAACAATTACAGTGCAGTAGTTAACCCCTTGGGTGAAGAAGAATTGTTTGGTAATCTCAGTGTTGTCGAGTGTATGAGGGTAGAGGAGAATCTGTAAAGAATATGTCAGACTATTCGGTTTATGTGTAGGCAAAGGGAAAGTGGACTGTAACCAGAGAGAAGGATCCAATGCAGTACTGTCTGGACAGTCAAAGGACCCCATAACTCTCTAGCGGTAGTATCCCAATAGGTGGCTGGTGGCCTGGCCAACCTACCTGAAAATTAAGAATAGTTCGTACTTTTGGCCAAATACTTTAATAGCCCTCACTAGCCAAAAAACCAATTCTCAGATCCAGTCATAATTTCCTTCTTCTAAAGATGGCATTTTAAAAAATTGTAGCAAATTTTAGTCCTATGATTATTCCTAGCTCTAAAAGCAGGCAAAAGTAGGGTAATAAGATATTCTTATGATCTCTAGAACCTACCATACAAACTACTGTAATGTGTTTAGCTCATGATAACAGCAAAGACGTTGTGAAGTCTTTAATAGAAAGATTTGTCAAATGTTCTGATTTTGAACCTGTTTCAGTACAGTGTGATGCATGGACATGAAAACATTTGGTAGCTGAAATATTCTAATTCTTTCAGGAAAGCTTAATCCTGTACAGTTAAGCCTCATTGAAAGATTTTTCAGTCCAATTACAGTAGTATAATTTTATTAGCTCTTAATGCTGGCAAAGGAGGTAAGATCATCTTATGTATACAAGTTCTATAAAGAAAAAGGGAAAGCAAAAATTTACTTATCTAAACTAGTTCCAGTTGCAGACCCACAAAGCTGCTGAAGATAATACTTTTTGGCAATGTCTAGAGAGAGCATAGAACAAAAGAAGCATCAAAACTTTCCTCAAGCAACTTATTTGAGAATTTTTATCACATAAGAACCACAGCTGTGTTCGGTCATCGCAGGGCATCATGGAGGGTTTCCATATTGGCACTCTTTGTGCCTTTTTTCTTTTGTACAGCTGTTCTCTTCTCAAGCACTTCACACTTTATTATGTTGATAAATCTTAAATTTTAGCATTTCAAATATATCAAAATTTTCTATTTGGCCCTTTGTAAAGAATTAATCTCCTGCAACTTTATTCACTGCTCATCCTCTAAGAAGACTGTGTTTGGGCATGCTCTTTGCACTCCTCAAGAGAGATTAGTTCACCAAATACTCAGTTGGACTCCACAAGGCGCTAGAAGAGTTGGAAGACCCAGGCCCACATGGCTGAGGACTATGAAATGTGAAGTATATGATGAATGTATAAATATTGATTTAAAAGCTCAAGATAGAGATGACTGGCGAAATCTAACCGAGCCCCTTTGCGTCAATAGGTGTAGGAGGAGATGAGGATGATGAAAGAATTGATAGCAAGGTAATCAATCATAACATGACAAACCTGAGGATATGTCTCAAGTCGACAAAGAACTGGACTCGCTGTCAATCGAAAAAAGGTTCAAGCAAAATTTTACTAAAGTTTATAAAAGAACATTTTTGAAAGTTGTCTTTCTATACCACCGAAACTATAAAAAATTCTCACCATTATTATAGGTAACAATCGGTTAATTATGAAAGTTGAAGTATCTCTAATACTTCATCTCTGGATATCATCCCATACATTGGAGTTTGAAACTTAGAGTTGTATCTCAACTGTGTTTTGTAAAAAGCAAAGGATACATTAAGAGAAACTTGACTCGGTCTTCTCGGGATTTCCCTGAACTAAATTTAAAGCAAAATTAGTAAAACTAGTATAGTGTTTATACACAAAATGTGTATTATTTGATATACTATTTATGACAACTCACAGCGGTCAGCTATTAACTGCTAAACTTCAAAGACAAAAAGTAAGAACCTTCTTCTAAGTAAAATAAACACACTTTCACTCCTACCAACAGACATAACAATTTCAGAAGAAGACATCCCCAGTTAATAGTTAATTGAACCGCAAAACACAATGAAAACATTCAGAACATGGTGAGGGAAGACTTCAATGGGGAAAAGAAGAAGAAGCATATACCCATCAAAAAGAGAGATGGCTCTGTTATAGCAACAGAAGAGGAGGAAAGAAACGTTGGATGGAACACTTTAGTGAGGCCATGAATAGGAGATAAGAAGGGAATAATTTGATTGGTTGATAATGAGTGCCTTGTAAACACCTTACAGTAGTTGTATTTTCTACTTGAGTTCTCGGCTACTGGTCTCAAGAAATAAGACGAGGTGCATATGGTACTTGAGGTTAACGCTTGTAAACTGGGGTAAGAAAAAATGACTGTTGAGTATAGCGCAAGTATAGATTGATTTAGGTTGACTTTAACCATTATAGCCTTTCGAAGGAAAAATAAACTGGAAACTATTTTTTTAGGCTAACGTCGATATTGAGTCTGCTTTGGAGACAAAGCAATGTGAACATTGGGGGAGGTTCATAGAAATCATATTCCATTGTAATATTAGTGTTTTTTTACTTAGAACTAGCATTGTATTTTCAGGTAGATCATAGTAGTGTGTCCACTTAGAGTACAGTACTTTTATTTTACCATTTCTGTTTTATTCTCTATGATTTGATGCATTTAAAGGATAGATATTTTTAATCCAGTCCAATTCAATCAGGGAAAGGAAAGATTTTGTCTCAATTCTCAGACTGACCTGTTTCGATGGAGCCTCTTAATTCTTTTTTGTCATTTCTCTTGTAGTGTTGGTCTAGGCAGTTTTGCCACAGATGTGAAAGTTGTTGATATAGTATAATTGTTCTGTACCTAATTTACTTTGGATATGTAGTTGGCATGATCATAATGCTATGAATTTTTTACATCTTGGTAACTCTTCTGGCTACTTTTTGCCGTCAGTAACTCTATTTACTCTGGTCAGTTTCAAAGCTCTGTGGCAGTGACTTATTTTTAATAATTTTCTCTAATTTACTGAAGTTATTTTTATACAAATGCATATATATATATATATATATATATATATATATATATATATATATATATATATATATATATATATATATGTATGTATATATATGTATATATATATATATATATATATATATATATATATGTATATATATATATATATATATATATATATATATATATATATATATATATATATATATATATATATATATATATATATATATATACTGTATATGTGTGTATATGTATATGTGTATGTATATGCATTTATATATATATGTATATATATATATATATATATATATATATATATATATATATATATATATATATATATATATATATATATATATATATATATATATATATGTATTTATCTATATGTATATATATTCTTATACATATATATATATATATATATATATATATATATATATATATATATATATATATATATATATATCTTATACATATATATATATATATATATATATATATATATATATATATATATATATATATACATATATATATATTTATATGTATATGTAGCCTATATATATTTATATATATATATATATGCACAGAAATTCAAATTCTTAGTCCTTATACATTCTTATGTTTGTCAGTCAGGAGTGGTTGTAAGATTATTATTATGATGCCCTACTAGTTTATGGGAATTTTAAAACATTTGTTTTGGATTTTTTTAGTCACAATTCTTTTATTTAAAATGAATTTGATCCTTACTATTGCCTGAGTCATTTGGTTCATTGAGTAATACTCTGAATGCAGTACTTGTAACCATCGAGGAGAGACCTGTTTTCTCTGGCATTAGCATTATTCATTAGAGTAGAAAATCAGTTTGAAGCCTTGAAGACTAACAAACCTACTAATTCTGGATTGTGTTTCGCAGTATTAGCTGTTATGCAAGCCAGAATGTAGGCTTGGCAAATGATATGCTGTATGACTAATTGGCAATGCACTACAGTGAGTGATAATCGAGGAACAACAGTAAACCTTGGTAAATGATAACACTTCATTGTAACTGATCAGTGGCTAATTTCCACTTGGTAAGGGTAGAAAAGACTTAACTATGGTAAGCAGATCTTCTTGGAGAAGGACACTCCAAAATCAAACCTTTGTCTTGTGTTGTACCATAGCCTCGTTTCCCTGGTCTTCCACTGTCTTAGGTTAGAGTTCTTATGCTTATGGGTACACTGGGGTGCACTATTCAATCATTTCTCTTCTTCTTGTTTTTTCAAGTTTATATATGAAAGATCTAATTTTCAATATTAAACTTACCCGATAATCATGTAGCTGTCAACTCCGTTGCCCGACAGAATTCTATGGAGGGATACGCCAGCTATCACAATACTAGAAGGGGGTGTACTTACCAGCGCCACCTGTGGCCAGGTACTCAATCATTTGTTGTTGACACCTCCTCAATTATTCCTCTGTCGTGCTTCCGGCTAGACGTTCTGGGATACGCTTATGGTCTTCGAGTTTATTCACGGATATTTGGTGAAGTATTCTCTCAGATTAACGGCTGTCGCTTTACTGGAATCCTTCTTATATTAGCTAGATAGCTTTTATATAATACTGATATAACGGTTAACGAATTTTGCTTGTTTTTGGATCACCCTTTGACTAACTCTTTGAAACAAGATGTCTGACGTTTCGCAAGCCCCCTCCCATAGACGATGTAGGTCTTGCAATAGGCGTATTCCGAAGGCCTCGGTAGATCCTCACACCGCTTGTTCTGACTGTAGGGACAGGCCCTGTCTATTAGAAAATCGATGTGAGGAATGCGCCGGACTTTCGGAATTGGAATTTGTCCGTCTTTTAAAATATTCATCTAAGTTAGAGAGAGGTAGAGTTAGGAGAAGTTCTTCTCACTCTTCTATGTTTTCCTCACCTCATGATCCCCTACCTTTTCCTACCCCTGTAGTGGCTACCCCCGAACCTACTGTGTGCCCTCCGCCTGATATGTCAGTTGTTTTGCGTGCTATTCAGGCTTTAGGCGATAAAGTAGAATCAGTGGTAAGTGACCATAAGTCTCTGATGGCCGAAGTTAAAGAACTGAAGGTCAAGAGTGCAGTGGGTGGAATTAGTGCCAGTGCTGTGACGAGTGCTAGTGTCGGTGCAGTGCCAAGTGCTAGTGGTGCCAGTGTGGTGCGTGAGGATTTTTCTGTGCGAGCCAGTCGTCCTCCCAGTCCGGGACCTCTTGCAAGCTCCCATGCCCAGGGGAGAAGCAATGTCGAAGGGCTTAAGGGTTCGACAGGCCTTGTTAGGCGCACAGAACTATCCTCAGTGGTTGCGGGCGTGTCTTCCTTAGACCGTCACTCCCACCTGCAGACGATTGAGCCCGTCTTATTCTCGTCCGCTGATCAACTAGCAGGAAAGAAACGTTGGTCTCAGGTCTCGAGACCGCTTAAACGTAGAGTCCAGTCCGCGAGTGCTCAGCCAGGTTGCAGTCATTGGCTCAGCTCTGACTCGCCTCAGTCATCTGTCGACTGTACTCCGCCCAAGAGGAGTAAGGTTATGCCAAAACAGAGCCCGACTGTGACTTTACCTCAGTCTGTTATCGTTTCTGCCGATCCCAAGTGGACCCTGCTTCAGTCCATGCAAGCTCAGCTTTCGGACTTGATGCGTGAGTGTCGGGCTGAGAGTGTTGCACCTCCTCCTCCGCCTACACTCCCTCCGCCTGTTCTCGCTCCGCCTGTGCTCGCCCCGCCTGCACTTGCTCCGCCTGGTCGCAGCACCATCTGCCAGGCGTACGATGTTGAGCCACTTTCGGAGTTCGCTGTTCCCAGTGGTGTTCAGCCTCAGCCTTCTTTAAGGCAACCTTTGCTTTGGGATCAGGAGAGTTATTCCACTCTTCCTCCGCCTCCCCTTGCTGCTCCACCAGTGGTGCAACTCTCGGTTGGGGTACAACAACCTCTCCCCTCCGTGAGTCTGTCTGCTCAGCCATCGCTGCAGCGAGCTCAACCCTCCTCAAGGCAAGCTCCTCTACACCCTGGACTTGCGCCTCAGGAGCCTCAGCTTGCGAGAACTTTACCTTGTTCTGCGCAGCCTCAACCTCATCATGCTCCGCTCATCTCACAGGAACAGGAACGGACTACTCCGCCTCCGTCCTCCGCTCAGCTTGTACAATCCTTGGGTTCAACCTCTCTTGCTAGGAGTCAACCTCCTTCACCCATGAGCCTGCCTTCTGCTTCGTCTGTTGTTCAGCCTTTGCAGTCTGAGCCTCAGGTTTTCCCTCAACAGTTACTGGAAGAGGAAACCACTGTTATTGTTCCTACCCGTTCTGACTCTGCGGTTCAGCATTCTGGTCCGATCGCTTCGCTACCCTCTGCTGATGAGGTGTCGGATGATGAGGAGGCACACCTTGATCCCTCATCAGACGTGGACGATTCTAAGCTTTCTCCATTGTCGATTGATTTTCGTAAGGTCTTGGCTCTACTCAGGGAGATTTACCCAGACCACTTCGTCTCTGCTATTCCCCGCTCTCCACCATCTGAGTTTTCGCTGGGCGTACAACAAGCTAAGTCCAACTATACTAAGCTTGTCCTAGCTAGATCCTCCAAGAGGGCTTTAAGGATCTTAGGGGAGTGGCTGCAGTCTAAACAACACCTTGGCAAGACTTCCTTCATGTTCCCTCCAACGAAGCTCGCTTCGAAAGGTTGCGTTTGGTATGCCACAGGGGAAGCACCAGGCTTAGGAGTACCTGCCTCTGCCCAGGCTGACTTCTCAAGTCTGGTGGACTCGCCTCGGAGAACTGCTATGAGACGCTCGAAGGTTTGTTGGACCTTCTCAGACCTGGATCATTTTCTGAAAGGGTTGTTCAGAGCATTTGAAATGTTCAACTTTCTCGACTGGTGCCTGGGAGCCCTCAGCAAGAAAACCTCTCCTGCGGACAAAGATTCTGCCATGCTAATAATGTCCTGCATGGATAAGGCCATCAGAGATGGATCGGGTGAGCTAGCGTCGTTATTTGTATCAGGGGTGTTGAAGAAAAGGGAACAACTGTGTACCTTCCTTTCCGCCAGCATTACACCTTGCCAACGGTCACAACTCCTTTTTGCTCCACTCTCAAAGTTCCTCTTTCCCGAGGAGCTAGTTAAGGACTTGTCTGCTGCCCTGATACAAAAGGACACGCACGATCTTGTAGCCTCATCGGCTCGTAAGTCTAAGGTTGCCACCTCAGTCCCCAAGACTTATCGCTCCCCAGTGGCTGATACCCCGGCTTCGAGGTTCATACCGCCCTTTCGTGGTAGAGCCCCCAGCCGAGGAAGCTCCCGTCCAGACTCTCACAGGAGCAAGTCTAGGAAAGGATCCAGGACATCTAAGGGAAAGAACTGACTCTCAGATTCTCCAGACAACAGTAGGAGCCAGACTCAAGATCTTCTGGCGAGCCTGGGAGAAGAGAGGTGCAGACGCACAGTCTGTCAGTTGGCTGAGGTGCGGTTACAGGATTCCATTCTGCCTCAAACCACCTCTGACCACATCGCCCATCAACCTCTCTCCCAACTACAAAGAAGAGGACAAGAGGCTAGCATTGCAACAGGAGGTGTCGCTACTTGTGCAGAAGAAGGCAGTGGTTATAGTCCGGGACCATCAATCCCCGGGCTTCTACAACCGTCTCTTTCTTGTGGCCAAGAAGACAGGAGGTTGGAGACCGGTGCTGGACGTCAGCTCTCTCAACGAGTATGTTACCAAGCAGACGTTCACGATGGAGACGACCAAGTCGGTCTTAGCAGCGGTCAGACAGGAGGACTGGATGGTCTCGTTGGACTTGAAAGATGCATACTTTCACGTTCCCATTCATCCAGACTCCCAACCTTTCCTGAGATTCGTTTTCGGAAAGGTTGTCTATCAGTTCCAAGCCCTGTGTTTTGGCCTAAGCACAGCTCCTATGGTCTTTACTCATCTGATGAGGAATGTAGCGAAATTCCTACACTTATCGAACATCAGAGCCTCCCTCTACCTAGACGACTGGCTGTTGAGAGCCTCCACGAGTCGTCGTTGTCTGGAGAACCTCAATTGGACTTTAGACTTAATCAGAGACCTAGGTCTATTAGTCAATATAGAGAAATCTCAACTCATTCCCTCCCAATCCATTGTGTACCTGGGAATGGAGATTCAGAGTCAGGGTTTTCGGGCTTTTCCATCGGCCCCCAGGATAAACCAAGCCCTAGAGTGCATCATGAGCATGCTGAAGAGGAGCAATTGCTCAGTGAGACAGTGGATGAGTCTCACAGGGACCCTCTCATCACTGGCCCTGTTTGTCGAGCTAGGAAGACTCCACCTCCGCCCTCTTCAATTCCATCTTGCTGCTCATTGGGACAAGGGCTCGACTCTAGAAGCAGTCTCTATCCCTATCAACCAAGAGATGAAGACCACTCTCCTGTGGTGGAAGCACAATCTCCTTCTCAAGGAGGGTCTATCATTGGCCATCCAGACCCCCAATCTTCATCTCTTCTCAGATGCATCGGACTCGGGCTGGGGTGCGACCTTGGACGGACGGGAATGCTCAGGAGTATGGAACAAGGAACAAGGATTACTCCACATCAACTGCAAGGAACTGTTAGCAGTTCATCTAGCCCTGTTGAACTTCAAGTCCCTCCTGCTAGGCAAAGTGGTGGAGGTGAATTCAGACAACACCACAGCCTTGGCTTACATCTCCAAGCAAGGAGGGACCCATTCGAGGAGCCTTTACGAGATCGCAAGGGACCTCCTCATTTGGTCAAGAGGTCTAAACCTCACTCTGGTCACGAGGTTCATCCAGGGCGATATGAATGTTTCAGCGGATCGCCTCAGCAGAAGGAATCAGGTCATTCCCACGGAATGGACCCTCCACAAGAGTGTGTGCAACAGACTTTGGACCTTGTGGGGTCAACCTACCATAGATCTGTTTGCCACCTCCATAACCAAGAGACTTCCGCTTTATTGTTCCCCTGTTCCAGACCCTGCAGCGGTTCATGTGGATGCTTTTCTTCTGAACTGGTCCCATCTCGACCTGTACGCATTCCCTCCGTTCAAGATAATAAACAAAGTTCTGCAGAAATTCGTCTCGCACGAAGGGACACGGCTGACGCTGGTTGCTCCCCTTTGGCCTGCAAGAGAATGGTACACAGAGGTACTTCAATGGCTAGTCGACTTCCCCAGGACTCTACCTCTAAGAGTGGACCTTCTACGTCAACCACACGTAGACAGGTTGCATCCAAACCTCCACGCTCTTCGGCTGACTGCCTTCAGACTGTCGAAAGATTCGCTAGAGCTAGAGGCTTTTCGAAGGAGGCAGCCAGTGCGATGGCCAGAGCTAGAAGAGTTTCCACTCGTAGAGTCTACCAGTCTAAGTGGGAGGTCTTCCGAAGCTGGTGTAGAGCCAATTCAATTTCCTCTACCAATACCTCTGTGATCCAAATAGCTGACTTCCTTCTACATCTTAGGAATGAGAGATCCCTTTCAACACCTACGATTAAAGGATATAGGAGCATGTTGGCCTCAGTTCTCCGCCACAGGGGTTTGGACCTGTCTTCCAACAAGGACCTTCAAGACATTCTCAAGTCTTTTGAGACGTCTAAAGAACGTCGTCTTTCCACTCCAGGCTGGAATCTAGACGTAGTCTTAAGGTTCCTTATGACATCTAGGTTCGAACCTCTCCAGTCAGCTTCCTTCAAGGATCTTACCCTCAAGACTGCTTTTCTCGTTTGCCTTGCAACAGCTAAGAGAGTCAGTGAGGTTCATGCCTTCAGCAAGAACATTGGTTTCACAACCGAATCTGCAACATGTTCTTTTCAGCTTGGATTCCTAGCAAAGAACGAGCTTCCTTCACGTCCTTGGCCTAGATCGTTCGAAATACCTAGCCTCTCCAACATGGTAGGTAACGAACTAGAGAGAGTTCTTTGCCCTGTCAGAGCTCTCAAATATTATCTGAAGAGGTCTAAACCTATTCGAGGGCAGTCAGAAGCCTTATGGTGTGCCATCAAGAAACCCTCGAGACCCATGTCCAAGAATGGGCTTTCGTACTATATAAGGCTTCTGATCAGAGAAGCACATTCTCACTTAAAGGAGGAAGACCTTGCATTGCTGAAGGTAAGGACCCACGAAGTAAGAGCTGTAGCTACTTCGTTGGCCTTTAATAAAAACCGTTCTCTGCAGAGCATAATGGATGCAACCTATTGGAGGAGCAAGTCAGTGTTTGCATCATTTTATCTGAAAGATGTCCAGTCTCTTTACGAGAACTGCTACACCCTGGGACCATTCGTAGCAGCGAGTGCAGTAGTAGGTGAGGGCTCAGCCACTACATTCCCTTAATCCCATAACCTTTTTTAACCTTTCTCTTGAATACTTTTATTGTTGTTTTTTATGGTTGTTACGGTAGGCTAAGAAGCCTTCCGCATCCTTGGATTTGGCGGGTGGTCTATTCATTCTTGAGAAGCGCCTGGGTTAAAGGTTTGGTAGAGGTCCTTTAGTAGGGGTTGCAACCCCGTGTACTTTGGCACCTTTGGGTTGATTCAGCCTCCAAGAGGAACGCTGCGCTCAGTAAGGAAGACGAGCTTTAAATAAAGAGGCAGAGTAACGGTTCTATTCGACTTCCTTACCAGGTACTTATTATTTCATTGTTATTTGAGATAACTGTTATATGAAATATGGGATACTTAGCTATCCTTTAATCTTGTACACTGTTTTTCACCCACCTCCCTGGGTGTGAATCAGCTACATGATTATCGGGTAAGTTTAATATTGAAAAATGTTATTTTTATTAATAAAATAAATTTTTGAATATACTTACCCGATAATCATGATTTAATCGACCCTCCCTTTCCTCCCCAGAGAGAACCAGTGGACCGAGGAATAATTGAGGAGGTGTCAACAACAAATGATTGAGTACCTGGCCACAGGTGGCGCTGGTAAGTACACCCCCTTCTAGTATTGTGATAGCTGGCGTATCCCTCCATAGAATTCTGTCGGGCAACGGAGTTGACAGCTACATGATTATCGGGTAAGTATATTCAAAAATTTATTTTATTAATAAAAATAACATTTTAATGTTGTTACTATCATTAAGATATTTTCAATTGTTAATTACTGTCCTTCTCTTGTAACGTGTTTATTTCTATTTTTTTCCTTGTTCTCTCTGGGCTATTTTTCCCATGTTGGAACCCTTATGCTTATAGCATCTTGCCTTTCCAACTAGGGTTGTAACTTACCTAGTAATGATAATAATAATGATTATTAATAATTCACAGTAGTATGAAAATGGTGCTGTTTGTACAACTGGAAATAGATCTCATGGAAGTGAGAGGTTAAGAACCTAGGATCTTAAGCCTTTAATTTGGTATACTTTTGGTTGAGTCATGAATGCTATACTATACAGTAGAAGATACTCTCTGTATGTTTGGCAAAAACATGTAGTTTCCAGATTGTAGAATCCTTTGCTTCTTTGATTTGAAGATTATTTCATTTGTATTTCCTTTCAACTTAATTACAATTTGTACATAGTAGAATTTTAATTGAAAGGTGAAGAAGATTGAAAAATTGAACATACTGTACTCTAGTAACATTGACTCTGATAGTAATATTGGCTCTGATAGTAATCAGTCCTATAATTTCTTAATCCAGTGAACTCTCCACTTGTCATGGTCTCTATGAAATGAAAAAGGCTTGTCACTGCCTGTAGCAGGCATAGGTACAGTAATACCTTATGCATTGCATAAATGGGGCAATGTTATCTCTTAGTAAGCAGTGGGGAGATTATATATGAAAATTATTCAGGTAACTTCCCACTGCAGAATATCAGTAAACAAATGTAAAGTTTTTTGCATTGTTTCTATTAAGCAGTCAGAAACCCTACTTATGAGAATGCATAGCCAAATTATCTCATACAATCAGAAGAAAATAATTGTTACTTTACAGTAAAAAAAAAAAAAAAACGTGACATAGGCTTCTTAGATGGACCATGATCACCCAAGAATAATCTTTATGCACAGCAGTGTAGCGATTGCTAACAAATCTGGAGAAGACATTCTAGAACTGCTAAAATTAACATAAGAATTGACTAGAAAACCTAACATCTGGAGCTGAAGAGCACACATTGTTCCATGCCGAGTTTTAGACTAAAGAAGCTCTCCAACATGCACAGCAAGTTGGTGGTGTTAGAAGTTGGTGTAATTGTTTTACTAGAGGGAATAGTATATTGAAGGGAAAGAAAACTTGAAAATTTATAAGCTTCCAGGGACGAATGCAATGTGATCACGAGGTGAGTATAGAAATAAGAAATTTTTATTATTAAAATTGTTTCTGTATGATTTTCTTTATGAAGCATACAAAGCAGCCATTACTTCCAATTGTACAAAACCAACATGAATATTAGTGTATCCAGATTGCAGTAATCCGAGTCTAAAATTTGCTGGGAACAAGCCACACTCAGATGGAGATACAGTACCGGTGCAGCAGGAAATTTTTCCCCCTGACTGAAATTTCCCCTGGGAAAATTAGCCTATGATAGATTTCCCCCTAGAAAAGCAGCCTTGGCTGTCATTCCCCTGGGGGAATTTCAGACTTAGTATTTTTTTCCCCTCTTTGGACATTTCTTCCCCCCCTTACATATAAGCTTTAACCTTTTATTTCCACCACAAATAAACCATTCTCCCCCTTTTCCAGGTGGAAATATGGGACTTTGGATGGGTGAAATCAGGAAAAAAAACGTGATTATTCAACGCTTGAAATTCGTAAAAGGTCACAGAACCTAACACACCCACCTAACCTAACCTAGTAGTTCCCAGGTCACAGATCCAGCCAGGGGGAAAGCCCTGGACACCCCCCCTCCTAGATCACAAACCTGCCTAGGCCACAGATCCAGCGGGGCTTGCCCCCTGACCCCCCTTTCCAGGTCACAAACCTACCCAGGTCACAGATCTAGCTGGGGGTTGAGCCCTCGACCACCTTCCAAGGTCACAGACATATCTCCGGACCCCACTACCATTAACACTAAGTAAATCACAAATAATTCCTTCTTTTATGATTGACACCTATTTCTCTTTTTTTTTGTTTTAGCAACCTTCACAGTTGAGTTATAATAAAATTGTGTTGTCTTCAATGAAAGATAACTCAGAATCACACTTACGACAATTTAAAATTCGAGAGATGACACAATGACATTTGATAAAGATGTTCACTACATTAGGTGTAGGCCTACCATAGAAGTCACCATGCATGAAATTGTAGTTGCTATACGTCTTGGCCCAGAGGGGGGAATATTATCCTTGGCCATGGTTCCCCCCCCCCAGGTGGGGGAGGGATTTCAGACGGGGAAAATTAGACCATTACACCGGTACTTATTGTCTGGTATTCACTTCTGAATTAGAATTTTTTTTATGTAATTTTGAGGTTAATGATAAATGAGACTGATCTTGCTTGTTTTATTAGAAACTTTTCATTAACTCTTCCAAATTGCAAGTTACTACATTAAATAATGAGACTAGAATTTGGTGAAGGTAAACTACTGCTTATGCTATGATATGGCAGAATATGTTGAAGTGTAGCTGGTCAACAGCCACAGCTCCTCCCCACCTTTTGGTTCCTCTGGATCAAGATGTGAGGAAATATTCTTGAGTTATGAGTTATGGCTGAAGAATGAAAACCTCACTAGGAGAGTTCCACTCTTCTGGAAATCCTGCTGTCCACAGAAGTATCCAAGGGCGGTTGAGGTGCACACCCGGAGATCCTGCTGTCCACAGAAGTATCCAAGGGCGGTTGAGGTGGACACCCGATAGACCAGACCACCTTGGGATTGTGGTCCTAAGAAGGAATGTATTTGCATGTCAGCCTGTTGGAAATGTGAGCACCGCTTCTGGTTCAAACAAGTTGTATTGGGCACTTGGTAGCATTTGTGAGCAACATGACCATAGTGGCTTATATCAATAAGTAAGGATGAACTGCTTTATGTCATTCAGCGAGAGGGGGGGGGGGATGCAGTCACACATCTGGGCGTTTGACAATGCAGTAGAGCTATCAGTGAAGAATGTACTAGCAGACACACTCAGCCCCCAGGAGCCTTTGGTAGGAGTGGAGTGGTCTCTCCACATCCTTGCATGGCCGAAAAGGCTTCTTGTCCTTTTGGGGTTCTTCATTGATCAACTTGTTTAGACCCATCGGCAGCAATGCTCAATGCCTACCATCATCTCTGGATCAATATGGTTGCTTGTGCCTTTCCATGCTTCTGCATGATACGATGGGTCATCAACATTGTGTTTATGGCCCTGATTATCTAGACCCATGGAAGTGATTTCTAAATTTGTTCCTCTTCAAGGTGTTGAGAGAACTACCCCAAGGATCCAGTCTCCTCTGTCAGGCCCACCTGCAAAGCTACCACAGGTCCTTGGTATCCCTGTCACTTCACAGGTGATGACTATCCAGCATCTCCTGTGAGGGAAAGGCTTATCATGACGTACTGCATGTATTTCTGAATATTTGCAAGGATAGTTTGTAGCTCTTTTATAGTGAAATTGGGCCATCTGCAATTAGTGTTGTAAATGTAATACTTGCATCTCTGCAGCTGATAGCTGATTCCTTATCTTCCTTTGCCAAGATAGGCTCCTCTCATTCTCTGCAGAGAGAGGCTATCACTCAGTCTTGAGCCAGTTCTTTCAACTAAAGCCTTTTAATCTTTCCCTTTCATGGAGTTTTCCATGCTCAGGACAAGATTAGAGAGGTCTTGCCCTCGTATAGAACTCGGATCACCGCAGTGGGACGTCACAAGAGATCTCAGCTTCTCAAGTTATCCGCGAACAAACTCCCGAGAAGAACTTCAGATCGGGATTTGACGTCAATCCATTCTTTCTGCTTACTTCGACTTTGTTGAAGAGAGTGGGAGAGTTACATGGCATATCATAAGTCATAAGTCTTTCTGAGGGATGGAAGAAGATTTCCTTCATAGTTTTCCCAAAGTTTTTAGACGACTCGGAACCTCGCTCTCCAAGACCCCAGGCTCCAGGTTTGAGTCCTTCTCTAAGCTGATGGATACAAAATTGATTTGTAAATTAGCTTGTGAAAGGCTAATGTTTCAGGATGGAATACCTTTTGGGAAAGTTAAGGTGAAATGCCAGAAACTTGAAGAATTTGAATATATGTACAAGAACACAGAGTTGGGAGGGAATGCAAGTGAGAGAAACATTATTAGGGTAAAGTAATATAGGGAGTGCATTGTAATGTGTTTGTGGAAGAAAGGTATTTTATGATTAGACACACAAACCAAGCCACTCAAACACCTTCTAAAAACATAAGACACCTCGCACGTCTCAAACTGTCGACTTAACCGCGCCAGGACTCATCGCTGCTGGGAGGAGGATGCCGGTGACTGGTGCAACACATGAACATACACTACCCGAGTCTAAGCGATGTCAGGCAGGGCAGTCGATTCAGACTACGGTCTACCCCAAAGCCAAAGTAAAGTCTTTCAAAAAGAAGGCAACCGTGCTTACCCCATACAAAATGGGGGAAAAAAAACACGTTAGTAGAAGATATAAGAGGGGAAGAGATGAGTATTACAAAAGTGTCGTATATTTAAAAGACTGGCTGTGAATATGATTTCTCTCTAAAATCGAAGGTTGGAATCCATAGAGGGATTGGGGTGCCAGTTCTCCTGCATGGAAACTGCATGCAGCTGTTAAAAAGAAATGTAAATAGGGAAGTTAAACGGTTGGTGTAGTACGTATGGTATAAGAACTATTGGGTGAGAAATGTTGAGATAATTACAGGTGGTAAATAGGTTCATATAGGCAGAAGGATGTTTAAGTGTTTTCAGATAGTTAAACAATCTATGAAGGACAGTATATTGATGAAAGAGAGAATGAATGAATAATTTGAAAGGTATTCCAGGAAGCTTGAGAGTACTTCTGGGAGGGAGATGAATGCTACAGCATATAATTATAAAGTCTTTGATGCATTAATGACAAGCATTATGTGTGTTTATGAACTTTTAATCCTCAGTCATTCCCCAAGATATTCTCTCAACACTATTTGTGGATGATCTCTCCATATCATTTGCTGGAGCTAGAATGGCAATGGTTGAGAGAAAACTACAACTTGCAATTGACAAAATTATTCAGTGTACTGATATGAATGGGTTCAAGTTTTCAACAAGCAAACCTACTATTGTCCATTTCTGTCGTATCTGGGGAGTACATCCAGATCTGGATACATACATGAAAGGTCAACGGATCCTATGTGTAGGTGAAGCTAAATTTTTAGGATTGATTTTCGATTCTAGGCTGACATGGGTTCCTCACTTAAAGGCATTGAAAGGTAAATGTCTTGAGGCTCTGAATATTTTAAAAGTATTGTCCCATACAACATGCGGGGTAGACTGTAAAACTATTTTAAAATTATGCAAGTCCTTAATTTTTCCAATATTAGTTTTGGGTGTGAAATATACTCCTTAGCCACCGCAAGCCGATTAAAGATAGATTCAATACATCATGCTGGTATTAGATTGTCTACTGGAGCATTTAGAGCCTCACCTATCCCAAGTCTCCTTGTTGATGCTGGACAGTTACCTCTTGACCATTACCAAATGTCTTCCATTATTCGGTATTGGTCTAGGTTACAAAGACTCCCTAACTCTTTAGCCTTTCAGTCTGCAAGCCTTGTAAGGCACTCAACATACTTTGAGTTGCACCCAAAATCTCCTTAACCTTATGACTTTCGGGTAAAAAAATTATTAAATAGTCTTGATATAGTTAGAGGTAAGGTGTTTCCATTTAAGATATCAACCCCTTCGTGGAAATTACCAGAGATATCTTTTTGTAAATAATTTTATTGGTGTTAAGAAAGACAGGACTGAATTAGAAGCTAGGTCTCTTTTTGTGGAACATGTTGAAGAACATAGGGAATCAACTTTTATATATACCTCTTCTTCCTCTTCTTTGTCTGCATCTTTTCCTACTTTATGTGGGGTCGATGTTTCTGGCCAGCGTTCTCCATCTACCGCTGTCCCACACTTCATTATACATATGCCCTAGCATTAATTCTAATCTCACAATTTCCACTGGCCATACTCGGTTTGGCTAATTTTTCATTGCCGGATGCCTTTCCTGCTGCCAACCCTCCCCATTTACCCGGGCTTGGGACCGGCACCAAGTTGAGGCTGGCTTGCCCCCTCTCAGTGGCTAGGTTCAACTTTTATATATACCGATGGCTCCAATCTGATGCGGGTGTTGGATTTGGAGTATATAATAGTTCTTTTAACTGTAGAGGTGCGCTTCCTCCAATATCTTCCATATTTACTGCGGAATTATATGGCATACTAACCGCTGTTGAGAAAATAGCGTTGAAATAGGAGGGCAATTTTACCATTTATAATGATTCAAGAAGTGTTCTTCAAGCTTTAGAAGGTTTTAATTCTATTAACCCTTTAGTTTTAAAGATTTTAGAGTGGCTTTTAATTATTGACCTAAAAGGTATAACAGTTCAATTTTCCTGGGTTCCGGCACACGTAGGTTTGTCTGGAAATGAAGAGGCAGATTCACTGGCAAAGAGTGCTACAGCCGAGTTGCTACCAAGAAGGTATCCCATTCTCTGTAGTGATTTTTTATACCAGCAATTAAGGATTCTATTTATAACAATTGGCAACAGCATTGGGATAGTTTAAGCGAAAATAAGATGAGAGAAATTGCGATTGTTATATCCCCTTGGAGGTATAATGGAATGCCCCGAAAAATGGGAGACTACGCTTTGTCGTCTCCGCATGGGTCACACTCGGATGACACACGAGTTTCTGCTGGCAGGCCAACACCAACCATATTGCGACGACTGTTTGATACATTTGACAGTGAGGCATTTGTTGACTGAATGCCCCCTTATAGCACAGAAAGAAATAGATAACTGTTTGAGGCTCGGAGTGAGGATGGCAGGTTCATCCTTATCAAGTTCCTTGGACATGATGTGGCGTACAATACTAGTGGTATTTTTAAATTTGTATCAGAAGCAGGTCTTCTTAATGATATTTAACTTTTATAACATATTTACTTTTCTGGTTTTAATTAAAAATTCTTTTATCAGCGTCAATGATCTTCGATGTCAGGATGCCAGAGAACTTCAAATCATTCATTTATTCATTCTGTACAATTCGTTCCACCACAACTCAGTAGTTTTGAATATGGATATGGAAGTGACTGCTATTTTTATCCCTGGAACCATCATGGATTATGGGAATGGCTTAATTGGAAAAAATTAGTATATAGTGTGTGTAAGATCCAGACCTACAAGTGCCTCTGTGGGCAGAGCTCATATCCCCATTTGGTGGATGCTTAAAGAGGCACTTCAGATGTCAAGTAATTTTTTTCCTTTAGGCCTTGCAATAATTATGCAAAATTTGTATATATTGATAGGTCTTTATCTTAAATAAGTTTTTAAACTTATACATGTATATACAAAAGCATATACATGCATATATAGCCACTCATGTACATTTATATACTGTACATAGATGCATACATACCCATATACAATACATACTTGTACACATTTATGCATGACAGGCTCTCCTACTTTGACCAAGTTGTTCATTATTATTGATTTTTTCTAGTGGTTTTAATATTTTACATCATCCTTTGGGTTCTTTTAACCTCTTCAGCTGTTATGTTCTATTTTGGTGTTTATTATGCCAACATCCTCTGTTTTATGTTCATTCTCCTCATTTAGAAGCTTTTGAAATTACTGCCTCCATCATTCATATATTACTTAATTTTCAACATGAATATTCTATTTTTATCTATTAAACACATTGCACATTTTATATCTTTTCTCTCTTTTTTTAATTCCCTTGACTAACCTGATTATTTTCTCTTTTCCCTTTACTGCTAGTATTCTTTTCCTTGTCTTTCATGTGTCATAACTTGAAGGCTTTCATCTCTACTACGGTCCTTTGCAGAGCATGAATACTGTACAGTGTCTCTGCCTGTATAACTGTTTCCTATATCTGTAGCATTTTGATCCCTTTGGTCTGTGGAAACTTTTGATCTTATATTTGTTGATATTTCCTCTTGATACTTGGCTTTAAGCATTCATTTTGCAGTTTCCATAATATACTCTCATGATAGTTTTTTTTATTATATATTTCACTGTTATACATACATTTTATCATAATAAAATCAATCTGCCTTTTGACTTCTCCACTGCTGTTTGATATTAACTGCTCCATGAGTCCTGTGAACATTATTTTCAGCAACTTTGATTTATGACTTTGACAAAATGCAAAAGCTGCTTATTCCATTGGATTTCTTTCTCCTATGCTGTGTCTATTCATATAATCTTCAAAATCAGCTCTCTATTGCTTTGTAGCCTTTAAAGTGTCTCATCACTATCACATATGACTTGAGAGAATGTTTTTTTATTTGACAGTGTGACTTTTTATTGTATAGGTGTAAACTTTAGTCATCGTCAAGTTGGGAGGGATTAGCTACCTTCCATGCACCTGAAACACTTAGTAGTTGATATGAATTAAGAATGTTTCTCAGCATGTAGTACCCCTTTTTGTTAGATCCTGATTTATCATTTTGGCTTGTAGTTGCTTAAGCATTAGGTACTTAATGGTATGTTCCCTTACTTAGTCTATCCTGCCATGCATTTGAAATTTCTTCTAATTTCCCTTTGTCTCATCAGCCTTGTGTTTGGGCAACTAGCTTAATATCCTTCATCATTAGGTCTTGTTTATTTTTTATTCTTTGATTTTCATCTAATAATGGGAAACCATTAACCAACAATGATGGCATACTAAAGCTACTCCATGAGAAGTTTTGGGTTAAATAATCTTCATTTAACATTCCGCTTCTTGATATATGTCATTCTTACTACTCGCCAATTTCCCTTTTAGTTCAGGTGACATTTGAAAGGCCTTATAAAAAATATAATTTAGGAGAAAAAGATATAGAATGGTTTTTTACCTATTATATGTACAAGTACTTTAAAAATCTTAGTTTATTTTGTTGTTTTGATTTTCCGATTGGCATTTTCTAGATAACCAGAAATCGTACCTGTTCCAGGGCTTTGCAACAACTGAAAGCTAATCTCCGTAATTCAAATATTCTCTAAAGGTACCTAAAGATTTTATCTTTAAGCTAATAATTTTAGTACTGTACCTTGAATCAAGGCAATTAAGTACTGTATTTGTAATACCTTTTTAGATCTGAAGAGTAACAGTGGTAACAATCCTTGAATACATTTATCATGCTCCACTTTATTCTAAGCAATAGGAAAGGTGGCACAATAGCTTCCCTCTATGTTGAGTCACACTTTTCAAATGTGGTATTCTATAGAACTATTAATGACATAATGAAAGTATGTACGGGGATGGTTCTGCATTTGTCATTAACCAAAAGAAGAACCTGAAGTTGGCTCTTCTTAGCATTTTACTAACAATGAGGGCTTCCCTGAGATGTACCAGAAGTACAGTGTATCAGTAAAGTGTTGGTGTACCAATGTGCTTCCCAGTATGTGTTCTTTGGAAACATCTCCATAGGTTGCATAGACGTCTTCAAGGAAATGGAAAACCTCTATCATATACTGCCCTACATGAACCTCTCTAAAAATACGAGTGAGGTAGGCCTGGCAAAAGTGTTCAATCATACATCAACTATTTGAATGATTCTCATGAAAAAAGAAGAAATCAAATCAATTGATGTTGCAAAAAGGGTGCTGACATTGTCAAAACAATGGCCATATGCTCTTGATAACATAAAAAGTTGCTACTTACTGAGATCAATGAAAAGCAATTAGCAGATGTGAAAACTTGGAACTTTATTATTGAAAAAGCAAAGGTATTGCATGGCGACCTTGTTAAAAATGATCCAGGTTCTTCAGTAGAGAAAGAAAAAGAAATATTCAAGTTGGTCCAGGTTGGGTATGAAAATTTCAAGAGAACTGACATCCTTAGTGTTGTGTGACAGTGAGGTTACAAGGTAAAATTTTAAAGGCTCTAGGATTTTGAGTCTTATGCTGCAGCCTGTATTTAGTTGTGACAAGACTGGACCTATGTGGAGGAAATACCCAGGAAGACCTTCATTAAAGGTTTAAAGGCTGCTCGTGAATGGCAGAGGCAAGGGACAGTGACATTGCTCTATCAAGCAGGAAAATGCAATAAAGACACCATATATACATATGATAAGCACCAAAGCCCCCTCTCCACCCAAAGTAGGACCAGGGAGGGCTAGGCAATGGGTGCCAATGATTCAGCAAATAGATCTATAAGCTCCCCAAACCCGCCATCCTTAGCTCACAAGGATGGTGAGGTTGCAGCGACCAAAGGAACTAGCGAGTCTGACCAGGACTCGAACCCTAGTCTGGCGATCACTAGTCAGGAATGTTATCATGTGTGCATGTGTAAAGATTTAAAGATCAACAGATGCACACGTATATACACATAGATAGTTTTCAGTCATATATTGGTAAAGGTGATAAATGAGACTATAAGAATTATTGTGGTATAACAATTACTATGTCAGGGTGTTTTTATGGTAGGATTTTAAATGAGGAAGTCGCCATGTTACATAGGTGTTGATAGGGGAAGAACATGGTGGGTTTGGGCTAGGGAGAAGGTGGAGAGGGCCATTACACTGAGTGGCAAACTCGTACATTTTTTTAAGGCTAAAATAGTTGTTAAAGTTATCCTTGAAATCGTGGTGAACTTTGTGTAAGTGCTGGTTTAATAGCCTGGACACATCTTCACACGAACAAAGAAATGCCCTTATAATATGATCAAGGACATAACCCAT
>NC_090764.1:65644058-65681558 GCF_036898095.1 Palaemon carinicauda | reverse complement strand
CTCTTCGCAAAAATGGGAAAACTTTTTATATGTATCCTTCAATTTTTTTTTTTTTCTAATTCACATCATTGATGCATTATTTTTATCTCTCCCTACACGTTTCGTTCAACCTAGCAGTTGCATCTGGACACTAATAGCTTCTCAAACGTAAATATGAGATTTCTCGCTTGAAATATACCATGTTATAGTACTCGGGTCCCTTTCTTGAGTGGGGATACCTAGACCTGGTGAAAGGGTTTGTGTATCGCCATGATCAGCAAAGCTGTACTAGTCAGGGCCGCCCATATTAGGTTGGTTTGCTAACCAATCAGAAAAAATTTCCCACCATCACCAATCCGTAGTGTCTAGCGTGGTGATGAAAACTGGCCAAAAGTCAGACGTGATCAAGACATGTCCGAGGCCTTTGTTCTGCAGTGGATTACAAATGGCTGCATCAGTTGTTGTATAGTATTCGGGTATTGTTTTTTTTTCTTTATAATTATTTTTCCCGAAGTACCATTTTACAAGGAAATTCTAAACCCAAACACAAGATTATTTTCTATGGAAATCTTCATCGTTGCCTAAAAAAAAAAAAAGGCATATCAATGATATCTGCTTTTTCATAGCCCTCATGTAGCACCAACCAACCAAGTCCTGTCTTGCCACCATCAATAAATGAATTGACACATTAGAACCCTTATTGTTACACTTATTGTTTCCTCTACAAAAGTGTAGAATTTATGATTGCCTCTATAATTTCCTTTGCTCATTTCATTTGCATTGATCCATTTTACTTAGATTTTTATGCTTATTTTTTTCTTTTTCAGTCTGAATTAGATAATGGTTGATCACTGCTCTATAAACAAACCCTAAATTTGATTTACTCTAAAGCCTTTTGATTGCTATAATCTAAAGATTTTTCTGTTTTACAGGGATTTTAGTCATTTTTGAAGGACATTTTGCCCTTTGACATTAAAATTACTCTAAATGAAATATTTGAATTACGGGATTATCATGTTTCATTATTTTCAGTGTCTCATTTAGCATGTTTCATTTACTCTCACACTCTCATTTGATACATTATCCTTTTCTTCTCCCCCAGAATCCTTGTTACGTACGCGTGGAAGGTGGCCGTCCTGGCGAGGGCCACCAGTTTCGGTCAACCACTCTGGATCGTCCTGCCTGGTGCGACGCGTGTGCCCACTTGGTCTTCTATCATGCCAGCACCTGTCACAGTGAGTACTGTACTGCTGCTATCAAAGTTTTCATTTAAATCTCTTGTCTTGAGGTTAAAGCATCTACTCAGACGTGTATGTATGTTGATTGCCACTTCTTTCGTACATGTGGTTTACTGTGGCACTGCTAACTATATGTTCTTTGTCGTTTACATATCAAAGTTTTCGTTCAAATATCTTTTCGAGAGGTTAAAGCATTTACTCAGATGTGTTTGTATAATGATTGCAACTTCTTTCGTACATGTGGTTTACTGTGGCACTGCCGACTTTATTTGTGGTGTATGTCGTTCACATATCAAAATATTCGATCACGTCTCTTGTCGTGAGGTTAAAGCATTTACGCAGACGTGTATATGTTCATTGCCACTTCTTTCCTACACGTGGTTTACTGTGGCACTACCGACAATGTGTTCTTTGTCATTCGCATATCAAAGTTTTGATCAAATCTCTCGTTGTGCGGTCAAAAGCATTTATCACATACATGTGTGTATGTTAATTGCCACTTCTTTTGTACACATGGTTTACTGTAGTACTGCCGACTTTGTGTTCTTTGTCCTTCACATATCTAAGTTTTCGTTCAAATCTCTTATGAGTTAGGTCAAAAGCATTTACACAGACGTGTATGTATGTTGATTGCTACTTCTGTTGTACACATGGTTTAATGTAGCACTGCCTACTATGTGTTTTTTGTCATTCACATATCAAAGTTTTCGTTCAAATCTCTTGTCGTGAGGTTAAAACACTTACTCAGACGTCTATGTACAGTATATTGATTGCCACTTCTTTCGTATACATTGTTTACTGTTGCACTGCCGACTTTGTGTTCTTTGTCGTTCACATATTAAAGTTTTTGTTGAAATCCCTTGTCATGAGGTTAAAGCATTTACGCAGACGTGTATGTATGTTGATTGCCACTTCTTTCGTACATGTGGTTTACTATGTCACTGCTTACTTTGTGTTCTTTGTCGTTCACATATCAAAGTTTTGATCAAATCTCTCGTCGTGCGGTCAAAAGCATTTATCACATACGTGTGTGTATGTTAATTGCCAATTCTTTTGTACACATGGTTTACTGTGGTACTGCCGACTTTGTGTTCTTTGTCGTTCACATATCTAAGTTTTCGTTCAAATCTTTTGTCATGAGGTTAAATCATGTACGCATATGTATATATGTTGATTGCCTCTTCTTTCATACACATGGTTTACTGTGGCACTGCCGACTTTGTGTTCTTTATCGTTCACATATCAAAGTCCGTTCAAATTTCTTGTCGTGATGTCAAAAGCATTTATGCAGACGTGTATATATGTTGATTGCCACATCTTTCGTATGCATGGTTTACTGTGGCACTTCCGACTTTGTGTTCTTTGTCGTTCACATATCAAGGTTTTCGTTCAAATCTCTTATGAGTGAGGTCAAAAGCATTTACTCAGACGTGTATGTATGTTGATTGCCACTTCTTTCGTACACTTTGTTTACTGTGGCACTGCCGACTTTATTTGTGGTGTTTGTCGTTCACATATCAAAGTTTCCGTTCAAATCTCTTGTCGTGAGGTCAAAAGCATTTGCTCAGACATGTATGTATGTATGTGGATGGCCACTTCTTTCTTTCATGTGATTTACTCAGGCACTGCCAACTTTGTGTTCTTTGTCGTTCACATATCAAAGTTTCAGTTCAAATCTCGTCGTGAGGTCAAAAGCATTTAGTCAGACTTGTGTGTATGTTGATTGCTACTTCTTTCGTACATGTGGTTTACTGTGGCACTGCCGACTTTATTTATGGTGTATGTCGTTCACATATCAAAATTTTCATTCACATCTCATGTCTTGAGGTTAAAGCATTTACTCAGACGTGTATGTATGTTGATTGCTACTTCTTTCGTACATGTGGTTTACTGTAGCACTGGCGACTTTGTGTTCTTTGTCGTTCACATATCAATGCATTGGGTAATTTTAGCTGAGGATGTATGGAAGTCAATATAAAGATTGAAGAATCCACTCGTGTCAGTAAGCTAATAGGATTTCAAGTCTTGCCAGTAGTGTGTAGAATCTGTCTAGATAAAGGAAAGGTTGCAAAGGCATAGAGATGAATTCAAGATATTTGCGATCATAACGTTGCTTACTATACCTGGAAAGTGAATGTTTCCATTTAAGTTAAGAAAGTAAGATAGCTCACAGAGATTGATAGGGATAAGCAATCGGGGTTTGATGAATAAAGAGGCCGTTTAGATAAGGAGTTCATGTTGCAATTTTAGTAGACTTTTGAGAGTAAAGGGAAAAGCTATATGTGGTTTACTGATTATGGTGTGATATAGAGATTAATGATTTTAGTTTTTGATAATTAGGATAATTTGTAGAGAGGATTGATGAAAGTTAGTTTTGTATTAGTGTAGGGTGGGGGGGCAGTGACCGGTTTAGGGGCAAAATCGTGTTTTATGTTTCTATGTAATTTATTTTTATAAGGGCGAGTGAAGTTAGAAATCAAAGAAAGTACAGGAAAGGTAGCTGCAGGAACTTTTCTGTGGGTGAAAGGAAGAAGAAAGTGCAAAGAATTGAAAAAGAGCATGTAGGAGGTACGTAGTAGGTTGGCCGGGCACCAGCCACCCGTTGAGATACTCTTGCTAGAGAGTTATTGGGTCCTTTGACTTGCTAGACAGTATTACATTGGATTCTTCTCTGGTTACAGATCATTTTCCTTTTGCCTACATATACACCGAATAGTCTGGCTTATTCTTATATATTCTTCCTCTGTCCGCATACTCCTGACAACATTTAGATTACCAAAACAAATTTTCCTCGCTCAAGGGGTTAACTACTGTACTGTAGTTGTTCCTCTTGGTAAGGGTAGAAGAGACCTTCTTTAGTTATGGTAAGCAGTTCTTAGAAGAAGGACACTCCAAAATCAAACCCTTGTTCTCAAGTCTTGGGTAGTGCCATAGCGTCTGTTCCATGGTCTTTCACGGCGTTGAGGTAGAATTCTCTTGCTTGAGGGTTCACTCGCGGCCACACTATTCTATCTTATTTCTCTTCCTCTTGTTTTTTAAAGTTTTTATAGTTTATATATAAATATTTATTTTAATGTCATTACTGTTCTTAAAATATCTTAATTGTTAATTACTTTTCTTGTTGTGTCCTTATTTCCCTTCCTCACTGGGCTATTTTCCCTGGTTGGAGCCCCTGGACTATAGCATCTTGCTTTTCCAACTAGGGTTGTAGCTTAACAAGTAATAATGATAATAATAATGTATATGTTAACAAGAGATAGGCAGTTGACATTGAATGATGGGAGCAGGTGGTTAATGAAGTAAATAGAATGCAGGAATATAGAGAAATAAATGGTAAAAAGGGTTCAACTGGCTGACTGAAGCTAGTTTTTGTAATTAATAGAAGATGATTGTAGATTAAAAGAAGTGAATCAAGGATACTAAATACTGTATAAATATATATATATAATATATCTATATATATATATATATATATATATATATATATATATATATATATATATATATACATATACGTATATAGTATATCTATATATATATATATTATATATATATATATATATATATATATATATATATTTATTTATATATATACACACATAAATATATATGTAAATATATATATATATATATATAGATATATATATATATATATATATATATGTGTGTGTGTGTGTGTGTGTATATTACTTATCAGTCACAAAACTGCACGTGACAGATATTAAAGTGCAAAATCCATAGGAAACAGGAAAGGAAAAGACAGGTACCAAGCGCTTTGTGTATTACGTACACTTCTTCTTTGTACCCTGAAGAAGTTTACGTAATACACGAAGCGCTTGGTACCTGGTCTTTTCCTTTCCTGCTTCATATATATATATATATATATAATATATATATATATATAAATATATTATATATATAGTATATATATATATATATATATGTGTGTGTGTGTGTGTCTGTGTGTCTGTGTGAATACATACATATGTAAGTGTGTAATATATATATATATATATATATATATATATATATATATATATATATATATATATATGTGTGTGTGTGTGTGTGTGTGTGTGTGGTGTATAATGTAAAAATATGTATATGGATATATACATGTATATATTTTTGTGTATATATATAAATGTATATATATACACATTTATATACAGTATATATATATATATATATATATATATATAATATATATATATATATATATATATATGTGTGTTGTGGTGTGTGTGTGATACTGTAAATATTGTGTGTGTTTACGTATAAAGTATGTATATGTGTAGATGTATCTACACACAATTAATACATGTCACGTTAAGATGTATATGCTGCTTCTAAAATATTAACCAATTGTAATTGAAAAATCAAATTTTCTGGTAATATAAATGTTTTCTTTTCATCATAATGTAATTTACGTGTATATGTACAATTTAAATCTTTAATTCTATTCTAATGCAAGTGTATTTATACCGAGACTTGTTTTTGATTTCATGCATGCTGCATGTACGTATGTGTGTGTGTGTGTGTGTGTGTGTTTGTACGTGGGAGGTGCGCATGCTCAGTACCGTCGGTGCCACTAGGAGGCAACACGGGGAAAAGCCAGCCAGTAGAAATTGGAAATTGTGCCGAGTGATGTTATAAGCCTCTTGTCCAGCGTCCTTGCTGCCACGCGCTGCTTTGTTGTGAACAGAAAAAAAAACTTTAAAATCTACCGTGAGATTTTTTTTTATTCTTTATATAAATACCAGCGGCTCCATTTCAAGGTTATTGTTACAAATACGGAAGTGAGGTTTTGACTTTGTTTAAAATGTATTTTGTAATAGATTGTTTCCCATTGTGTTGAATAATGGAAACTGTATATATTAACTGTATGTATCCGGCTGTGTCAAACCAGACTATATTTTCATGAAAATTTTTCGACCATTTGAATATGATATATGAATACCAGAAGCACATAATCATTACATAAGGGAAACAATGTTTCGAATAATTCCTTAGTATTCATGCATATGTACCCAGTCAATTTCATTTATTCGTCATTCAGTTTTTAATTGATATAATAGGTTTTTAACGAAACATTGCTAAAAACTGTAATAGAGATATTACATATGCTAAGGGAATAATTTTTCATTGTAATTGTGTATATTGGGTCATGTTCAGGTCCTTATTAAGAAGCCCATAATTACACAAAATTCTCTCTCTCTCTCTCTCCTCTCCTCTCTCTCTCTCCTTCTCTCTCCTCTCCTCTCTCTCTCTCTCTCTCTCTCTCTCTCTCTCTCTCTCTCAAATGTTCAGCTAGTCAAGAGGCCCATATCACAGAGAAAACATTCTCTCTCTCTCTCTCTATCTCTCCCTCTCTCTCTCTCCTCTCTCTCTCTCTCTCTCTCTCTCTCTCTCTCAGATGTTAATTTAGTTGAGAGCCCCCCCCCTCTCTCTCTCTCTCCTCTCTCTCTCTCTCTCTCTCTCTCTCTCTCTCTCTCTCTCTCTCTCAGATGTTAAGCTAGTCAAGAGGCCCATATCACAGAGAAAACATTCTCTCTCTCTCTCTCTCTCTCTCTCTCTCTCTCTCTCTATCTCTCTCCTCTCTCCTCTCTCTCCTCTCTCTCTCTCTCTCTCTCTCTCTCTCTCAAGGTAAGATTTTTCATGTATTTATCCCCGAGGTAGGTCCTGAAGCCCCTCAGAGGACGCTCCGAGATTTTCAGAACGTGATAACCAATACCACGAACAGATTCAGGTCGAGTGCCAGATATAGGTTTTGAAAAAATACTTAATTCATTTAGGGTTTAGTCATTGACGTCATGCCGAAGAAGGGTTTATTACAGGTTGAAGTTTTTTTTTTTTTTTTTTATATCTTTTTTTTTTTTAGCCATTTTATCAATTTCTTGAACATCTTTATTTACTTATTTATTTTATTATTAAAGCCAACGTTGCAGTTCGCTTTTCGTTTAATTTTTCATACATAATTTTGGGGAATATTAAGAATTATAGTTTTTTCCTTTATTTTTTTAAAACATTTGTATATTAATAATTAAGGCTTTTCTTTTCATTTTTTAACGTAATTTTGGGGAATATAAACAATTAAAGTTTTTCCTTCATTTTTTATAGTAATTTTTGGGGATATCAAGAATTATAGTTTTTCCATTAATATTTAACATAATTTTAGGCAATATTAAGAATACTAGTTTTTCCTTTAATTTGTTAAAACATAATTTCGGGGAATATTAATCTTCATGGCTGATGGTCGTTTTCAGTTTCATAGAGAAACGTTCGTAATTCGGGGAAAACCTTGTCACCTTATTACGACTGCATGATGAGGTCAGTAGTACACGGGGAGAGAGAGAGAAGAGAGAGAGAGAGAGAGAGAGAGAGAGAGAGAGAGAGAGAGAGAGAGAGAGAGAGAGAGAGAGAGAGAGTTAAAGTTGATTTTTTTCACATTTAATAAATAGTTTTCTATGCATATTTTCAAAACGTTTCTTTGTAAATAGAGTTTTTATATCAACATTTTTCAAACGTGTTTCACTTCTTTTAAACTCTAACGATTGTTATTATCAAACATAATGCAACTCAAACGACCGTAGTAAGTCCCTCATGAGCAAGTTTGACCTTTAAGGTCAAGGTCAAACAGTTCTTTCTCCTATGACCTTTTCCCTTCACTGCCCTCCCATCCCTGGCAACCACCAATGGGGCCAATTCTGGCAATTAACAATTAGAACACAAATTACAGCGAATTTAGTCCACTTGTTTCTTTGTGATGATGACTCCCATCGATATTCCATTTATAAATCGCTGTCATCTCATCTAACTTGCATACGTTATTATTATAATTGTTGTTCTTGTTGTTGTTATTATTATTATTATTATTATTATTACAGACTAAGCTACAACCCTGGTGGCAAAGCAATATGTTATAAGCCCAAGGGCTCCAACAGGGAAAAATAGCCTAGTGAGGAAAGGAAATAAACTTCAAGAAAATTAATTAACAATTAGAATAAAATGTTTTAAGAACAGTAACATTACATAAATATTTCATATATAAACCATACAAACTTTAACAAAACAAGAGGAAAAGAAATAAGATAGAATAGAGTGCCCGAGTGTACCCTCAAGCAAGAGAACTCCACCCTAAGACAGTGGAAGACCATAGTACAGAGGCTATGGCACTACCCTAGACTAGAGAACAATGGTTTCGTTTTGGCTGCTTACCATAGCTAAAGTGTCTCTTCAACCCTTACCAAGAGGAAAGTAGCTAAACAATTACATTGCAGTAGTTAACACCTTGAGTGAAGAAGAATTGTTTGGTAATCTCAGTGTTTTTCAGGGGTATGAGGAAAAAGGAGACTATACAGTATAAAGAATAGGTCAGACGATTCTGTATATGTGTAGGCAAAAGGAAAATGAGCCGTAACCAGAGAGAAGGATCCACTATAGTACTGTCTGGCCAAACAAAGAACCCATAACACACTATAGGTAGTATCTTAACGGGTGGCTGGTGCCCTGGCTAACCTACTCCCCATAAAAGGTGATAAGGATCTTTTTATTGTTCCCGTTAATATTTCCTCGCTTTGTAATTTTGGTGAGAACAATGTCATTGCTTGGAAGTGCATTCAAACACACTCCCGCACAAACACTATTTGATGTCTAGAGTGGATGTGATCAGGAATAATTTGTGTTATCCAATAGCTCTTTATTCTAGAAAGTTGGACATTTTAAAGGCTTAGAATGAGTCCATGATGTTCCCCGGTAAAACTAGTGTACGCGTTCCGTCAAAAAGGACATCTAAATATTTTGATAAGATACGCACACATATTCAACCTGCTGGTTCGGCAACTTGTAGGAGAGAGTGGTTCCCGACTGTACCTCTCAGGATACCCCGTCTGTCCTGGGTATGACTACTTCTCTCCTCCTGAGCGTGACAGGAAAGAAGTATATATTTATATAGGTAGCTAGACACTTGCTCTTTATTGTATAAGGGAAATGTTATAGTTTATACAGCAGAAGATTTTCTTACAATTTGTGAGAGAGAGAGAGAGTTGTTTTTGCCATATTATTTAACCTCTTAGACACCTGAGGATTTACATATAATGGATGTCCTCTGTATATGAATATATTTTTTATTAGAAAACTATTGTTCTGTCTGACAGGTAGCATGCAACGAAGCTGATTGTTTATGTTTTCATTCTTAAATTTTTTTATTACACACACACACACACACACACACACACACACAGTTGTAAGCCCTCGTTCTCTGATACCCTTGATGGTATACCATAATCAAAATCCTGAAAGCAAACGATACTGTATATATATATATATATATATATATATATATATATATATATATATATATATATATATATATATTATATATATATATATGTGTGTGTGTGTGTGTGTGTGCGCGCGCGCGCACGTGTGCGTGTGTTTATGTATGTATTTCCACTTAATTGGTTTTAATCTCGCAATCGGGGATTCTATTAAACATCAAGATTGAAAATTTACATTAGAAGTTGAAGGAATATTATTATTTTCCAAATGCACCATATAGACATTGATATTGCTCACTAGCTCCACTTTTCGCGTCGAGAAATCTTGGTGTGTGTGTGTGTGTTTTCCTGCACCTTTACGAAGACTTGTGGGAGGAGCAAGTCAGGTGGCAAGTAAGCTAGTGTGCAGTCCTTAGTTATTCTCCGCATGTCCCTATGCAGTGGTAAGGAGTTAGCGGGCGGATGATGAGGTTACACCGGTGGAGAATTTTAGCAGGCAGAAGGCTTCTTTGGAAAGAAGGCCACGATACCCCCACCTCCCACCCCCCACCACAGTATTTTCTGTTGGACAGTTTATCCTGAGTCGAGACTCTTTAGGGGGTTTAACGTGTGAAACCTGGTTACCAAGTATCGCCAAATTTAATTGTCCCTTCTAAGAGAGGACCCTCGTGCAAGCTTTAGTTGACATCATGTTCAGCTTTGAGTAGACGATTTTCTGATTCTCCATTTTAAGGCTCAACACTACACTATTTAAGTTGTATTCCAGCTATGACCAGATTGTGGAATCAGGCTGTTAAATCGATGGAATATCAAAATTTCAAAGTTGCAACAAATGTTTTCATGCTGAACAGGCTGACATGAGTCTTGTATTCATAGTTTGTTTAATTAAGACAAATCTTTTCTAACTGTTACTGATTTTAGAATATTTTGTTGAATTATTTATTCCTTATTTCCTTTCCTCACTGGGCAATTTTCCCTGTTGGAGCCCTTGGGTTAATGGTATTCTGTTTTTCCAACTAGGGTTGTAGCTTATCTAATAATAATAATAATAATAATAATAATAATAATAATAATAACACGAGGGTCTGCCCCTCTCTTTTTCATCTCCTGTACTCTTTCTCCCTATTCCTTGTACCTTCCCATCTCGAGTTCCTGCCTTCTGGCTATAAACTGGATTGTATCCAGGGGTACTTTTCCTCTCTCTGTATTCCCCACGTCCCTACCCTTATCTTTATCCCTATCCTGATCCTGAATAATAATAATAATAATAATAATAATAATACAGTTTCGTTAATCTAGATGTTTCAATTCAACATGCCGTCATCTAGTTTAGTGCCAATTCTGTCTCCCTTTTCTAGGAATTTCTAATACAACAAACTCTTCAAAATGACCCCTTATAGAGAAAGTGAAGAATAATATATTAAAACAGAGTCTAACCTTCAAATACTTGTATGCAAGGTACAGTTGGTCACAGGCAATCCTGTCACACCCTGTTCTGAGGAATTGCACACTCACACCCTTACTGCGCACCTAGTAACCAAACAGATAGTGTAGGAAGAGATGGCGGTGGTGGTGGAACTGGAACTCGCCGCGCAGTAAGAGTGTGACAGGATCAGGATGTACATTCTCAGAGAGAGGTGTGCCTGGAATTTAGGTTTACAACTGTATATATATATATATATGTATATATATATATATATATATATATATATATATATATATATATATATACACATATATATATTTAAAGGCTTAAAATGAGTCTATCATGTCCTCCGGTAAAACTAGTGTACGCGATCCGTCAGAAAGGACATCTAAATATTTTGATAAGATACGCACACATATTCAACCTGCTGGTTCGGCAATTTTTTGGGAGAGATAGGTTCCCGAATGTACCTCTCAGGGTACCCAGTCTGACCTGGGTATGACTACTTCTCTCCTCCTGAGTGTGACAGGAAAGAAGTATATATTTATATAGGTAGCTAAACAATTGCTCTATATATATATATATATATATATATATATATATATATATATATATATATATATATATATATATATATATATATATATATATATATATATATATATATATATATATACATATACATACAGTGTAAGCCCTTATATCTTCAGATATTTTGAATTTTTTATGGTAACATTAATTTTATCAAAACTATTGACTATAACCAACTTGAAAGACGTAGTTTTCAATTTGACATATTATGAATGTTATTTTAACCGGAATATAGAAATTTGACATATAAAATCTTCGTCTAAAAACAATTTTTTCATCAGAAACCAATTATTTTTTTGTCTAAATATCGGAACAGTTTAACTCATTTCTCGTAACTAAAATCTTATTCTGTATATATATATATATATATATATATATATATATATATATATATATATATATATATATATATATATATATATATATATATATATATATATATATATATATATATATATATATATATATATATATATATATTACTAATAGTATATTTATTTTGTTTAACTAAAATCTTATTTTGGATAGATATATTTTTACTAATAGCATATTATTTATTTTTCATTATTAAAAAGTCAGTTTGTGATTGATATGCAGATATAGGCAGCCCCAAGAACGAACCCCCGTGGAAGTGACGAGATATAGTCGTTCAGGGGAAAAGTCGTCTCTGTGAGAGCCATTGTTATATAAGGAGTCAGAGAGGCACTCCAGGTAAAAGAGGGAAGAACTGAAGGAGAGAACTTGGGGGAATGTTAACTCGATAGATAGATAGATAGATCAGGGTTGAGTGGAAGAAGAGCATTTTGAGATTTCTCAGCTGCGCGGGATTGACTTTAGAATAGATTTCAGAATCAATATATTATATAGCTTTTGCGGATTAAAGTATAAAATACGTAGTATTGTCATAATGATGCATAGTTTAATATCTAACGGTACACACAAGCACAATGTTCTATATATTTACTTGTATCCTCTCCTCACTGGGCTATTTTCCCTATTGGAGTTCTTTTAAAGGTTTAAAGGTCACTCATGAATGGCAGAGCTAAGGGACAGTGACATTGCCCTATCAAGCAGGACAGTGCCCTAGAGACTAACCATATTACATATGAACAACGCCCAAGCCGTCTCTCCACCCAAGCTAGGACCAAGGAGGGCCAAGCAATGGCTACTAATGACTCAGCAGATAGACCTATAGGCTCCCCAAACCCCCATCCTAAGCTCACAAGGATGGTGAGGGTGCAATGACCAAAGGAAGTATCGAGTTTGAGCGGGGCTCGAACCCTTGCCTGTTGATCAATAGGCAAGGACGCTATCACCAAACATGCTACTTATCCAACTAGAGTTGTAGCTTTTGTAATAATAATAATAATAATAATAATATGAGAAATATGATATAATAAAAGACTAAAGGGTGTGCTATGTGAGATTTTTTTTCTTCAGAAAAAGGGGCATTATAAAAAAGAACAAAAAAGAAGCCGTGACCAAAAATGAAAAAAAAAAAAAATTGATTGACATTAAAGAGAAATAACTGCCAAGATGTTTTTCCTGCAGCACAAAAATTGCAGAAGTCAGAATAAAAAGAATTACTGCTAAAGTGGTGGAATCAGTGGCTTTTTATTTATCTAGTACCGGACGTGGGACTAAATGTACTTCTAAATGTATTTGTGTTGTGCCTGGCTTCTTTTTTGATAGAATAAGGATGTTCAAGAGGAAATGTGCTTTCCTTTGTCATAGTCAGTGGTTTTCTATGCGCGTATATATATATATATATATATATATATATATATATATATATATATATGTGTATATATATAATATGAAATAATATATGTGTATATGTATATATATATATATATATATATATATATATATATATATATATATATATATATATATATATGTATATATATAATATGTATATAATATAAAATGATATATATATTTGTGTATGTATATATATATATATATATATATATATATATATATATATATATATATAATTAATTACTAAGCTACAACCCTAGTTGATAAAGCAGAATGCTATAAGCCCAGAGGCTCCAACAGGGAAAATAGCCTAGTGAGGAAAGAAAACGAGGAAAAATTAAATATTTTAAGAACAGTAACATTAAAATAAATATCTCCTATATGAACTATAAAATCCTTATCAAAACAAGAGGAAGAGAAATAATATAGAATAGTGTGCCTGAGTGTACCCTCAAGCAAGAGAACTTTAACCCAAGACGGTGGAAGACTATGGCACAGAGGCTATGGCATTACCCAAGACTAGAGAACAATGGTTCGATTTTGGAGTGTTCTATTTCTCCTAGAAGAGCTGATTACCATAGCTGAAGAGTCTCTTCTACCCTTACCAAGAGGAAAATGGCCATTTAATAATTACGGTGCAGTAGTTAATCCCTTGAGTGAAGAAGAATTGCCAATGTTTGATCCAAATTGCAAAATCCATGACTTAAAAAACAATTGAGCTTTGTATTTTGTATTTTCATCCTAAAATTACCCAACTCTCGCTCTTATATTGGAGATCAGCTGCTTTGAAAATGTTTACCAAGAAATAGAGAGGCATTTCGTATAACCAAGAGACATTGAATTATTGCCTTCCCGATCTGTCTTCTTGGCAAGAGCCTTAAAAGAGTAAACACATTTATTTTACAGAAATAGTAAAATGCTATTTGAATGTATTATTTATCTCTTTGATTTATCATCATCATCATCTCCTCCTACGCCTGTTAACACAAAGGGCCTCGGTTAGATTTCACCAGTCGTCTCTATCTTGAGCTTTTAAATTAATTCTTCTCCATTCATCATTCAGCATCTCCTACTTCACGTTTCATAGTCCTCAGCCACGTAGCGCTGATATATATATATATATATATATATATATATATATATATATATATATATATAATCTAGTCCACTGCGGGACAAAAGCTACAGACATGTCCTTCCACTCCCGTCTGTTAATGATCTTTCTTTGCCAATCTCTATCCGCAAATTATCTTATCTCGTCAATCCACCGTCTTCTCTTCCTTCTCCTGCTCCCTTTTGCAATCTCCAGGGACCTATTCTTTTAGTCTTAATGTCTAGCTGTTGTCTGTCATTCACACTATATGTCTGATTTCCTTTTCTTACATGTTAGAATATCTTCTACTTTAGTTTGCTCGTGTATATATATATATATATATATATATATATATATATATATATATATATATATATATATATATATATATATATAGATAGATAGATAGATAGATAGATAGATAGATAGATAGATAGATAGGTAAACTGTGTGTATGTTTGTAGTGCAAAGTCACTTATTTAGTTAGTGTGTGTGCTTGGTTGTTTTGATTGCAACACAGATTCACTTACTTAGTTTACAAAACACAAACGGATTATGACTCCATTGTATTCCTGGAAAGTGAACCAATTCGTCTAAAAGCCAGTGCGTTTTATACCTCAGTAACAACAACAAATGGTTGAGATTTATTGCAATGAAATGTTTCGACGCAGAAGGTTTGTAGTACCCTATTGGAAACGTTCCCGCCTGGCGTTCGGTTTGACGGGAGATAGAGTTCCTCTCAAGCTCTATAGTTCATATAGTGTTTGCAACCTCACTATCCTTGTGAGCTAAGATGGGGCTTTTGGGGGAGCCTATAGGTCTGCCTTACCTAGTCGTCATCAGCCATTACTTGGCTCTCCTTGGTCATAGCTTGATTGAGAGGGTGTTTTGGCGCTGATCATATGTTTATGTTGGTCATTGTTATGCTAGCTAGGGCAATGTTACTGATCCTTGTCTCTGCCATTCAGGAGTAGCCTTTAAACTTTTAAAGAAGAGCGATTTGTGCTATAGACTGGCTTAATCCATAGAGGATTCACTGGCTAGATTCATCAAAGGATAGCCAGTTCCTTGTGATGCGCAGTGCATATCTAACTTAAGGCAATTGACCCCTGCCGGTCCATAATATTTTCAGTAAGATCATCCGCCAGGCATGAGGAGTAGAAGCCGAAAAGACATCTTGTTTATCGTCTTAAAACCAATCCGTCACCCTGCTGCCAGTGACTTCATCGAGATTTCGGGGGGCATTCCCTCCACACCCAAAGTTCTCCTTACTTTACTAAGTTGCTCCTTTGCTCAAGATAGAGACTGGCGAAATCTAACCGAGACCCTTTGCGTCAACAGGCGTAGGAGGAGATGATGATGATGATGATGATGATTTGTGCTAAGAGTAGATTAGCAAAAGATGAATTTGAAGGTAAGATATAGCGAGCTAAATGTCTTCGCATTGCATTTGGGGTAAATTCTAGACTGCCAAGGAAGAAGAGAAGTATAGCATGTGAGCAGCATGGGGAAAGTGAGGCAAGATGATGGCATTGGCGAACAGGAAATGCTGGGGTGGGGGGACTTCTACGTGTCAGAACGGGGCACACCTGGTGTGCACTTGGCAACCTGATGGACTTGTCATTCCTACCCTTGATGCACTTTACTCTAACCCCCTTTTAACCCTACTCCCTCCATCTCTGCCTCTCTCTTTCTCCCTCTCCCTCCGACGTTTTAAGCGGGATAGCTCGCTGTAGATCTTCCATATTGAGGAAATGTTAAAGAGTTCGAAATTGAAATGTTAGAGAGAGAGAGAGAGAGAGAGAGAGAGAGAGAGAGAGAGAGAGAGAGAGAGAGAGAGAGAGCGTCATGAAATGTATGTAGGCTACTAAAAGGAATAATGATTATTCTTCCTGGGTAACTAGTGCAGAAATAAAATTGCATTATTGCCATTTGAATGATAGTATTAGTTGGGTTTGGAACCCTGAACTCCTCTGGAAGGACAGGAATAAGACATGACTGCTTCCAGTGATGACGTCATTTTTGGACCACTTCTTCTCCAGATGAGAAACCAGGATAATTTGGTTTCAAATTTGAGGAATTTTATTTTTCGTTGCTACTTTTTCTTTGTAGAAATCAGTCTACATTATCTTGCTTGAGGGTACAATATTCTACCTTATTTTTCTTCCTCTTGTTTTTTTTTTCCTTTCTTTTTTGAGATTTTTAGTTTACATATGGATGATCTATTCTATTGCAGTTACTGATCTTGATTTTTTTTTCAAGTTTTTATAGTTCTTACATGAAAGGTCTATTGAATGTTGTTACTGATCTTAGAATATTTTATTTTGTCTCATTACTTCTCTTGTAGTTTATGTATTTCCTCATATCCTTTCCTTTCTGGGTTATTTTCCCCGTCAGAGCCTTTGAGCTTATACAATAGCATCCTCCTTTTCCAACTAGGAATAATAATAATAATAATGATAATAATAATAATAATAATAATTATTATTATTATTATTATTATTATTATTATTATTATTATTATTATATCATTTCTCTTCCTTTACCTCTTATACGTGTTTTATTTCACGCTGGCTGTCCCATTGTCCTTTGCGGCGTTGAATTCAAGAAATACACTCGCAGCCTGAAACATTATTAAATAGTACTGATGCCGTAAAAGTATCGGCAATTTGAGGTCAAATTATCAAATTTCTACATCAAGAGGGATTCTGCCCACGTTAGGTCTTAACCCGCTTTTTCATAAGGATCTTCTTCCCCCAAAGGGTTAACTACTGCACTGTAATTGTTCAGTGGATACTTTACTCTTGGTAAGGGTAGAAGAGACTCTTTAGCTATGGTAAGCAGCTCTTCTAGGAGAAGGACACTCCAAAATCAAACCTTTGTTCTCTAGTCTTGGGTAGTGCCATAGCCACTGTGTCATGGTCTTCCACTGTCTTGGATTACAGTCCTCTTGCTTGAGCTACACTCGAGCACGCTATTCTATCTTATCTTCTTGCTTTTTGAAGATTTAATAGTTTATATGTGAAAAATTTGTTTTAATGTTATATTTCTTAAACTTCTCTTGTAGTTTATTTCGTTATTTCTCTTGTAGTTTATTTCGTTATTTCCTTTCATCACTGGGCTATTTTTCCCTGTTGGAGACCTTTGGCTTATAGCATCCTGCTTATTCAACTAGGGTTGTAGCTTAGCAAATAATATTGATAATAATATTGCACTCTCTCTCTCTCTCTCTCTCTCTCTCTCTCTCTCTCTCTCTCTCTCTCTCTCTCTGAGATAAGTCAGGTATGAAAGAGAGGTCGCCGCTTCTTGTCATTTGTGATAGAGAGAAACTTGGTGAGAATTTGAAAGATTAGCCAATCCGTCTCAACGTACAGTTGGACACATGAATTCCGGGTACACCACGCTTCGAGGAAGGGCACCCTTTCACCCCCTTACTTCTCTACGAGTGACGAAACATATGTTTAGTGAGAGATGGTATCAGTGGTTAGCGGTGTGGCAGGACGCACTTTCTCAGAGCGAGGGGTGCTAGGAATTCATGTATCCAACCGTACATTTACATAAGGCGACAGATCGTAAGCTCTGGATGGATATCTTTACAAAGGTTTAAAGGCCTCTCGTGAATGGCAGATGCAAGGGACAGTGACATTGCCCTAGCAGCACACTGTCCTAGAGACTGCACCTTATATACATATGATCCACGTCCAAGCCCCCTCTCCACGAAAGCTAGGACCAGGGAGGGCCAGGCAATGGCTGTTGATGACTCGGCAAGTAGACCTATATTATTGGCTCCCATAAACCCCCATCCTTAATTCACAAAACGGTGAGGTTGCAGCGATCAAAGGAACTAACGAGTTTGAGCGGGACTCGAACGCAGTCTGGCATTCACCAGTCAGGGACGTTACCATATCGGCCACCACAAAGGTTTAAAGGCCTCTCATGAATGGCAGAGGCAAGGGACAGTGGCATTGCTCTTGCAGCACAATACCCTAGAGAATGCACCACATATACATACGATCAGCGTCCAATTCCCATATCCACCCAAGCTAAGAACAGGGAGGGCCAGGCAATGGCTGCTGATGACTCAGCATGTACACCTATATTATAGGCTCCCCCAAACCCCCAAAGCTGTTACTGTAATTTCATGCCGAACAGTTTCTTGCGAGGGAAACTGACAGTAAAAAAAAAAAAAAAAAAAAAAAAAAAAAAAAAAAAAAAAAAAAAAAAAAAAAAAAGAAGATTCTATTAAGGGTGAAAATATAGTGCAGTGTAGGCGTTACTATTGTTTGTATAAACATTATCATTATTATTGGTTTTAAAATTTTATGAAATTATTATTATTATATTTGAAAAAAATATTAAATTTTTGAGAAATCCCATTACTAAAATCTAAAAAATGATAATTATTAAATTTACTATCGGAATGATTACATTTTGCATCTCATCTATGAAGGACCTCCCCGGCCCCAGTGTTGAGTCACAGGGACCCAATTCCGAAAATGTAAATTATGAGAAATACATAAACACCCCGGAAGTTATTTCGTCTCTCCCAGGGAGACATTTTGAATTTCCGTTTGTTTATGTTTGTTTAATGAAGTATGTCCACCTTGGTATGTCACATAATCCCCTCTAGTGGAATGCCATGTTTTCAACCCCCCCCCTTTTTTTTTTCTCTTCCCTTCTCTTCTCTTCTCTTCTCTTCCCACGTAACTTTCCTTCGACCTCACCTCTTCCTCATTTACAACATAACAAGAATGTGTTCAGTGCTTCGTCTGGTCATCAATTTTCTTTTTCCTTTCGGCTCGTATCTCTCTCTCTCTCTCTCTCTCTCTCTCTCTCTCTCCTCTCTCTCTCTCTCTCTCTCTCTCTCTCTCTCTCTCTCTCTCTCTCTCTCGTTTTAGACGGTACTTGTAGCTTACAAGACTTTATCCAATCCTATAATTCACGTTTGTGGTTACGTATTTCCTCCAGCAGTTTGATCCATGCCGTCATCCACTTTTTCTTTGGTTTAAAGGTTTAAATTCCGCTCGTGAATGGCACAGCGAAGGGACATGACAATGCCCTAGAGACTGGCCATCCATACATATGATTAGATCTGAATCCCCTCTGCTATTGAGTGGTGATACCACATCGACTCTGGTTGACATGAGGGCCATATCCCCTTCGGAACAGAGAAGGGATCGCTAATAGGTAAGAGAACGGAACAGCTGGTCCCTCCTCGGAGCTAAGCACTTTACGAGGGAGAGGGACGAGACGGGAAGGGGCAGAGGGTGGTGAATAGTGCCTGCCGTGGTGCCATGGCTGGGCCTGAAGCGTGGCCCAGCGGCAGCGCCTCTCCGGGATGTGACTACCACGAGGGCGTTTATTTCGGGAAACTCTTGCCTGTCTGCCTTCTTACCCTTTGCACCCTCTCTCTCTCTCTCTCTCTCTCTCTCTCTCTCTCTCTCTCTCTCTCTCTCTCTCTCTCTCTCTCTCTCTCTCTCTCATATCCGTAGAACGGTCTTTTCTCTTACCTTTTTTTTCTGTACATTCCAGTCCACGACGAACATTTTTAACCCTAACCAACACATCTACTGATTATACACAAAAGCACCTCTCTCTCTCTCTCTCTCTCTCTCTCTCTCTCTCTCTCTCTCTCTCTCTCTCTCTCTCTCTCTCATATATATATATATATATATATATATATATATATATATATATATATCTATATATATATATATATATATATATATATATATATATATATATATATATATATATATATATATATATATATTCTTTTCTTCATCTATAGAACGGTATTTCTTCCTGCTCTCTTTTTTTCCGTGTGCGTCGTGAAATATTTAGGGGTCCGTCCGTTGGTTGGCTTGGAGTTACTGTAGGCCCCTTAGAAAGAGTTCCAACAACCATTTCACACCTTTCTTCAGCCTACAATTATTTGGCGTCTTCTTATTCTTCTTCTTCCGTTGTTATTATTATTGCTTCTGTTCATCTCCTTTATTTCCTTTCAATTGTCAATGCTGTTTCATTTCTTCTTTCATTATTGATGTGGTTGTATTTCTTTCTCTTTTGTCTTCTTAGTTGCTCTTTTACTTCCTCTGCATCTTTAATTGTTGTTCTCGCTTTTTCATCTCTTCTTTCTGTTATAATCTCCTCACCTAAAGAAAATTTTGTCTTTGCTACTTATCTCCTGTCCTTCTGTAATTTTTTTTTCTATTCCTTATTTACCTCATTTTCATATGTTGATGTTGAAAATGTACCTAGGCCTATGCTTCATCTGGTATTATTGTTGTTGTTATTTTTGTACGTTTTCTTCTTCTTCTGTTGTTGCTGCCTTCGCCAAAATCGAAAATTTTCCGTAAGTTTGTACTCACCCATGTCTGTCTGTCTGTTTGTGATGAACATTACACAAAAACTACTGTACCGATTTTGACCAAACTTGGCATTGATGTTGGGTATGACCCAAGTATGAATCTGTACCATCGTGAATAAAGTACTTCAAAGTACAAGTACGCAGCATTACTTTTGGTAATAATCGCAATGTTAAGTACATGGCAACGAAACTTGGTGGACATGTGGTGTACGACCCCAAGGGCAAATGTTGAAGAAAGTACATCGAAGCACAAGTTCGCATTGGAGTTAAGAGCAAGATAAGACTGCTAGGCATAGCGAAGGCATGCTCTCTACTGAGTACTCCTCTAATTGTTGTTATTGATTTACGTCTCCTTATTTGGTATTATTGTTATTGCTAAAAACACTGATTTACTCTGGTCCTATTATCTGAAATCCTGGCAGTTGGTTTGTTTTGGTGGCCTATGTGGTAATGTCCCTGACTGGTGAACGCCAGACTGGGGTTTCAACTCAACCTCGTTAGTTCCTATGGTCGCTGCAACCTCACCATCCTTGTGAGCTAAGGATGGAGGTTTTGGGGGAGCCTTTAGGTCTATCTGCTAAATCATCAGCAGCCATAGCCTGGCCCTCCTTGGTCCTAGCTTGGGTGGAGAGGGGGCTTGGACGCTTATCATATGTATTTATGGTCAGTGTCTAGGGCATTGCTCTGCTTGAAAGGGTAATGTCACTGTCCCTTGCCTCTGCCATCCATGAGCGGCCTTTATGTCCAAAGTTTGGAAATTTTTCTTTGAATGAAGTATATATACTAGTATCTCTTGTGCTTCTTGGGATAAATTGACCCTTTTATTATTATTATTACTTGCTAAGCTACAACCCTAGTTGAAAAAGCAGGATGCTATAAGCCTAGAGGCTCCAACAGGGAAAATAGCCGAGTGAGGAAAGGAAACGAGGAAAAATAAAAAATTTTAAGGATAGTAACAACTTTAAGATAAATATTTCCTATATAAGCTATAAAAAATTAACAAAACAAGAGGAAGAGAAATAAAATAGAATAGTGTGCCCGAGTGTACCCTCAGGCAAGAAAACTCTAACCCATGGTACAGAGGCTATGGCCCTATCCAAGACTAGAGAACAATGGTTTGATTTCGGAGTGTCCTTCTAGAAGAGCTGCTTACTATAGCCAAGGAGTCGCTTCTACCCTTACCAAGAGGAAAGTAGCCACTGAACAATTGCAGTGTAGTAGTTAACCCCTTGGGTGAAGAAGAATTGTTTGGTAACCTCAGTGTTGTCAAGTGTATGAGGACAGGGGCGATATTGTAAAGAATAGGCTGAGACAAAAGGGATTTTGCTTATGAATTGTTGACGACTGCCACATTGTTTATACTTACTTCTATCCTCATTTTGAAATGGCTATTTTTTATTTCTATCTAAAATGTTTTATTTTTTTCTCATTCTAAATTTACTCGTCGGGATTTCGCCTGCGAGTTGAGTTTTTTTTTTTTTTTTTTTTTTTTTCCCCAATCAGAAGTTTTGAATTCGGTCTTCATTGGCAATGTTTTATACTTGTTCAGTTTGACCACAACCAATGTATTCAGTATAATCCTCTTGCTTGAGGGCACTCTCGGGCACACTGTTCTATCTTAATTCTCTTCCTCTTGTTTATTATTATTATTATTAGCTAAGTTTTTTTAAATTTTAACTTACTATACATTTTATTTTATTTTTTAAATTTGGATTATGAATATTTCCAATTGTATAATTTTCAGTTTTATATCTCTTGGGATATTCAGTTTTAGCTTTTCTTCAATGTTAATAAGTTATTAAAGCCGAGGATTGTTTTAGTGTCGAAAATCTGTTTATATATTTGTGAGTTTTGTAAATACACAAATATTTGTACGGTATACAGTATATATATATATATATATATATATATATATATATATATATATATATATATATATATATATATATATATATATGTGTGTGTATATATATATATATATATACATACATATAGATATATATATATATATATATATTTATATATATATAAATATATATGTATTTAGATATATATACATATATATGTATATATATATGTATATATATACATATTATATATATAGATATATATATATATATACATATATATATATATATATATATATATATATATATATATATATATATATATATATATATATGAAGCGTGAAGAATTGGATGATGAATGAAGTATTGTATTAGAAGCACAAGATACAGACGACCGGTTGGTGAAATCTCACAGAGGCCCTTTCCGTCAATGTGTGTAGATTCTTCTGCCAAAGACGGAACCGAATGATCATTGCCATAAAAAAAAATCTAGCAAAAAATGTTTCAATTTAATTGCAATGGCAGAAGGGAAGACTTCCATTAGAGCTCTGATTAGGGATAAATATTTTTATAGATAATGCAGTAGTAACTAATTATATGATTCCAACATATGAGTTGCAGTGTTGAGAATGATTCCGTAAAGTAAACACACACACTGTGTTGCACCTGTGGATTGTGTTAGAAGGCAGTGTTAAAAATAGATGATTATGATTCGTCATCATCTCCTCCTACGCCTATTGACGCAAACGGCCTCTGTTAGAGCTTTTAAATCAATACTTCTCCATTCGTCATCTCCTACTTCGCGCTTCATGATCCTCAGCCATGTAGGCCTGGGTCTCCCAACTCTTTAAGTGCCTTGTGGAGCCCAGTTAAATGTTCGGTGAACTAATCTCTATTGGGGAGTGCGGAGAGCATACCCAAACCATCTCCATCTACCCCTCACCATGATCTCATCCACATATGGCACTCATAGTTTCATTTCCAATCCTGTCCTACCATTTAACCCCCAATATCCTATTTAGGGATTTGTTTTCAAATCTACTAAATCTGTTGAATATTGGTTAATTGTCATACCACGACTTGTGTCCATTATGTAACACCGATCTCGCTAAACTGATATATAGCCTGATTTTTGTGTGTGTAATTTCAGGCTATATTTTGACTGACAAGTATCATGAGTAGTTTGTGACTTGGCAAAAATCAGAACTATGATGTATAGTGTAAATCAAAAGTATATAATTTCTCTTTAAGTATTTGACCTGGTTGAAAGTCTCCATTTTATGTGTCTAGTATTACTCTTCTTTAATGATGAAAGGCTATTATTAGAGAGTTAACATTAGATGCCTTTTCATTGTGACATTTGAAAGTCATCCCTACTTTTTTTTTCTTTTATTATAAAGATACAATTACGTTTTATTTACGGGATTTGTTTAATTATTCTATATACAAAAGAATATGACAAAAGTATAACAAATTATAGATATGAACTCCTTTTTATAAATATAAATATATCAGCATAAATCAAATTGAATATACATAGTCTAAAAATTCTTTTTGAAGCAATTCCATGGTGCCATGATCGTAGCTGTAATAAATTTAAAACATAGTTTCAGTGACTGTAAAGCTTTTAAAAGAGAGAGAGAGAGAGAGAGAGAGAGAGAGAGAGAGAGAGAGAGAGAGAGAGAGAGAGAGAGAGAGAGAGTTTTATCGACCTTTAGGTTTGTGGTGGCCGATGTGGTAACGTCCCTGACTGGTGATCACCAGACTGGGATTTGAGTCCCGCTTAAACTCGTTATTTTCTTTGGTCGCTGCAACCTCACCATCCTTGTGAGCTAAGGATAGGTGATTTGGTAAGCCTACAGGTCTATCTGCTGAGTCATCAGCAACCATTACCTGGCCCTCCTTGGTCCTAGCTCGGGTGGCCTTTGTGGACTTTAAACTGTTAAACCTTTAAACTTTATCACTGATTTTTACCTCATAATTAATTTGATTTTATTCATTATATTTGATTTATATTTTATATTATTCATTTTTTGTAACCTTAATATAAATAATCTCCGCAAAGTCTTTTGAGATTCGACTACACGTCAAAGAGAATATTTTTTTTTTTATATTCTTATGAATACAAATTAGAATATGCATAATCATTTTATGAATATTGCATATAAAAGTATATTATGCATATGAATATCATCCCAATTTAGAACAAAATGTTTTATCGTTATGATGATCATATCAATGATAATGATGGTGACAAAAAGGGTGATGATAATGTTAAGATGGAATTCCTCACAGCTTAAGTCCAACGTCACCTCGAAATCTTGAAATAAATAAGAAGAAATATCTGTGCGGTGGCCTAATGGAATCGTCCATGCTTGGCGCTCGCCGGACTGGGGTTCGAGTCCCACTCAAACTCGATGTTTTTTTCGTTAATGTTTGCAACCTCATCATCCCTTTGAGCTAAGATTGGGGGTTTTGGGAGTGCCTATACGTCTACCTGCTGTGTCATCGGCAGTCATTGCCTATCCCTCCTTGGTCGTGGCTTGGGCACTGATATATATATATATATATATATATATATATATATATATATATATATATATATATATATATATATATATGAATGTATGTATGTATATATATATATATATATATATATATATATATATATATATATATATATATACATACATACATTCATATATATATATATATATATATATATATATATATATATATATATATATATATATATGAATGTATGTATATATATATATATATATATATATATATATATATATATATATATATATATATATATATATATATGAATGTATGTATATATATATATATATATATATATATATATATATATATATATATACATACATACATACATTCATATATATGTATGTATGTGTGTATATATATAGTATATATATATATATATATATATATATATATATATATATATGAATGTATGTATATATAAATATATATATATATATATATATATATATATATATATATATATATATATATATATATATATATATATATATATATATATATATATATAGTCCGTCTCTAGGGCATTGTCCAGCTAGCTAGGGCATTTTCACTGACCCTTTCTTCTGCCACTCATGAGGGGCCTTTAAAACCTTTAAAAGGTCGATATGGAAAGCGATATTAGACGTAAAATAGGTTCATAAGGTTGCAACGAGGAAGGAAGAGCGTTGTCTGACTATTGAATGTACAGCTGGACACGTGAATTTATTGCACACCTCGCTCTGAGGTACACCCTGTCCACACCCTGTAACATCCATACTGCGATGTAACCAAACAGATAGCGTAGGGGAGAGATTGTAGAGGTAGTGGGAGGGACGACACACACCAGCTAGCCCATCAGGGTGCACTTCCTCAGAGAGAGGTATGCCAGGGAAGCCCGAGTGCAACTGTACTATGTGCGTTGTATATTTTCATAATCACTCGCCCTTTTACACCTTGCTGGTCATCATGATATATTTAATTCAATTCATTGATGTGCTTAATAGCTTAGTGTATTTATGAGGTTGGCGGTATGAAAGGGTTTGCCTATCGCCTTGATCTCCAAAGCTGTACTAGTCAGGGCCACCCATATTAGCTTGGTTTTGCGTAAGCGATCAGACTAAAGTCTCCCACCATCACATATCCGCATTAGCCAACGTGATGAAAACTTGTCAAACCCCAGACATGAATAAGGACATGTCTTAGACCTTTGTTATGCAGTGGAATAGAAACGGCTGCATTCGTTGTTGTTACACTCAAAGCTACAATTCCAAATGTGACAGGAGACGTAGGTAACACAGACATTAATCCTTTTCCATTTATATCCTTTTATTTCTGTTGTATAAATTATTTTAATTGTCATTAATTTTGGATTCGTAGGAAAAAATTTCCTTTAGAGAAATAACAATGAATACATAGTCATTTTTAATTTTCCCGGTAACGAAATGGTCTTTTAAGAATAATCCTTTTGGGGGAATGGTTAGCGTCCCGAACACCTGTGACCTCGATTTGATCTGGGAACACTTGCGTCACAGTGAGTGACGTGTGGGGGGAGAACTCGTCTGGAGATTTTATACTTTGACGCTTTATTTCTCCCCGAATTTGAAATCTATTGTGGTGGCCTAATTGGTAGCGTTCTCGTCTGGTGATCGCCAGACATGGGGTTGAGTCCTGCTCAAACTCGTTAGTTCCTTTGGTCGTGTTTTTTTTTATTTGGAAGTTTTTATAGTTTATATATGAAAGACCTATTTTAATGTTGTTTTTGTTCTTAGTATGTTTTATTTTAATCGTTCTTTGATTCTCTTGTAGTTTATTTATTTCCTTTCCTCATTGGGCTATTTTCCCTCTTGGAGCCTTTGGGCTTATGACATTCTGCTTTTCTAACTAGGGTTGTAGCTTAACAAATAATAATAATAATAATAATAATAATAATAATAATAATAATAATAATAATAATTTGATAACGTCCCTGACTGGTGAACGCCAAACTGGGGTTCGAGTCGCACTCAAACCATAAGTTTATTTGGTCGCTGCAACCTCACCATCCTTGTGAGCTAAGGATGAGGAATTTTGCGGAGCACCCTTAGGGTTTACCCACTGAGTCACCAGCAGCCATTGCCAGGGCCTTCCTGGTCCAGGCTTTGGTGGTGAGGGGTCTTTGGCGCTGATTATTTGTATTGTCCTGCCTGCTAGGGCATTGTCACTGACCCTAGCCTCTGCCATTCATGAGTGGCCTTTAAACCTTTAAATATGAGATGTGCTACGAAGACTCCGGACCTACTGACATATGTGAGATGAAGGTCAGATTTTATGCCTCATCGCGAGAGAAGCGTTTTATTAATATAGAATGTTGGGAAGATTATAAGTTCTTGTTTGTCCACTTCACATGAAACATTATGCCGAGCTAATGACAGTGAGAAAAGGAGCAAGAGAAAGGTTTAAAGGCCACTCATGTTTGGCAGAGGCAAGGGACAGTGACATTGCCCTAGCAAGCAGGACAATGAATGCCCTCAAACCGACCATATATACATATGATTAGCGCCCAAGCTAGGACCAGGGAGGCCCAAGTAATGGTTGCTGATGACTCGGCAGGTAACCCTATAAAGGCTGAAACGAAGGTTTTTCTTTGAAGTTTTGATTTTTCGCCATGAAGTGAAAAACATTGGTGTTAAGATAAATGAAGAGTAATCGTGCCGTATCAACTTTTTTGAGATTTCAAATTGCTGTATCTTGATCTTTCGTATAAGTACTCTTCTTTTTGCCCACAGTTATCCGTACACTAAGGGGTCGTTTGCCTGATGCGACCTCTAATAGCATCAGGCATGAGCAATGATTTGGACCTAGGTTTTTACGATCGAATGCACTTGCAGTCATCAAACAGTTTTTGGCGATGGACCTATTATTATTACTACTACTACTACTACTACTACTACTACTACTACTACTACTACTACTACTAGCCAAGCTACAACCGTAGTTGGAAAAATATTCGTATAAAGACTAGATCCTCCAAAACCTTCATTTGTAATGTATAACTAAATGACTGTAGCTATTTGATATTAATCGGAGCTCTGTATTAATTATATACGTATTGGCAGCCCGTTTATTACCATGGCGTCTTGGATATCAAAGGCTTTGTCTCTTGGGGAGGAAAAAATAATTTTCCAAAAGTCACAATTTTGAATCGGATTTCCTTTTTCAAAATGCATTTCCTATTTTTATTTTTTATTTCATTTTTATTTTCAAGAAAATACAGACTTCATGATGACAGTTATTATTATTATTATTATTATTATTATTATTATTATTATTATTATTATTATTATTTGCTAAGCTACAACCCTAGTTGGAAAAGCAGTATGCTATAACCCCTAGGGCTCCAACAGTGAAAAATATCCCAGTGAGGAAAGGAAATAAATAAACTACAAGAGAAGTAATGAACAATTAAAATTAAGTATTTTAAGAACAGTAACATTTAAAAAAATCTTTCATATATAAACTATAAACATGTAAACAAAGGAGAAAGAGTAATAAGATAGAATAGTGTTCCCAAGTGTACCCCCAAGCAAGAGAACTCTTGAGTTTCACAGAGAATTTCATATTCATATTGTAAAATCAAACTTTCATTTCGGAATCTGATGCGAAAGAAAATTCTCGTTTTTTTTTTTTTTTCTCTCTCTCTCTCTCTCTCTCTCTCTCTCTCTCTCTCTCTCTCTCTCTCTCTCTCTCTCTGTCATTCGGTTATTCCTTAGCTAAACCTCTTCATGCATTACAGGCCTAAGAAAGGAGTGCATCCTTTCTTCAAATGAAACGAAACAGATTCATGAAAGAGCAAATATTTCGTATTTCCTGAAATCTCAACAATTCGAGGGAAGTTGTCGATAGAACTTCCTTCTGAATTAGGTTAATTGCTTGATTGGCGATCCGTCTGACTGCCTTTACGCATGTGCCCCTCTTGAAGGTTTTAAAGGTTTAATGGCCGCCCATGAATGACTGAGGCATGGGACTGTGACATATCCCTAGCACGCAAGACAATGCCCTTTTGACTGACCATATTATTATTATTATTATTATTATTATTATTATTATTATTATTACTTGCTAAGCTACAGCCCTAATTGGAAAAGCAGAATTCTATAAGCATAGGGGCTCCAACAGGGAAAATAGCCCCGTGAGGAAAGGAAAGAAGGAGAGATGAAGTATTTTAAAACGTATAACAACACTGAAATAAATATCTCCTATATAAACTATAAAAACTTTACCATATATACATATGATCAGCAGTCATTGTCTGCGACTCCTTGGTCCTAGCTTGGGTGGAGAGAAGGCTTGAGCACTGATTATATGTATATATTGTCAGTGTCTATGGCATTTTCCTGCTTGATAGGGCAATGTCATTGTTCCTTGCCTCTGCCATTCATGAGCGCCTTTTAAACCTATAACGAGTATGAAAAGACAGACACCAACCGTCTGTATGACAGTCTTTAAGACGGGTTCATTACATGTTTTTAGGAATTGCGTTGAAAGCCTCTGGTGAAGAGAAGGACCCGGGAGAAAAAATGAGGTCAAGACCACAAGTGTCCTTCGTTAAATTGTCACAAGTGAAATCTTGCAAGTCTTCTAGGGACACGAACACCTATTGATCTGTCTTGCCTTGTGGAAATACCATTCTCTCCCCACCACCACCACCTCCACCTCTCCTTTCCAGTTAGGAATTCTTTTCAAATATATTTCTTATAAACATCCTCAGCTTTGGTCATTAAATTTCCTTATTATCCGAACCCCCTTTTTTATAGATTTAGAGTTTAGAGGTCGCTCATGAATGGCAGAGGCAAGGGACAGTGACATTGCCCTATCAAGCAGGACAATGCCCTAGAGACTGACCATATATAGCCTACATATGATCAGTTCCCAAGCCCCCTCTCCATCCAAGCTAGGACAAGAGTGTGTCAGACAATGGCTACTCTTGACTCAGCAGATAGACCTATAGGCTCCCCCGAACCCCCCATCCTTAGTTCACAAAGATAGTGAGGTTGCAGCGACCAAAAAAACTAACGAGTTTGAACGGACTTGAACTCCAGTCTGATATTACCAGTCAGGGACGTTACCACATGGGGCGTCAAACCGTGTCACTAGAATCCATCAAAGGAAACTAGAGGAGGGCGATCGGAAGAGTAAATACCACGGAGAGAGAAGTAATGAGGGGATAGACCCATCTCGATCCTCTGAGTAGCACTTCAAAGACGTTCCATTAGGACCGTTTTCCTATAAAAAAGAAAGAAAGAAAAAGGACATTCCATTTTGACCTTTTTCTTCAAAAAAAAGGGCGTTCCATTTTTACCTTTTTCTTAAAATAAAAAAAAAGGGCGTTCCATTTTGCCCTTTTTCTTTAAATAAAAAAGGGCGTTCCAGTTTGCCCTTTTTCTTTAAATAAAAAAGGGCGTTCCATTTTGCCCTTTTTCTTCAAATGAAAAAGGGCGTTCCATTTTGACCTTTTTCCTAAAAAAAAAAGACGTTACATTTTTTACCGTTTTCCTAAAGTCCTTCCATATTGACCGTTTTTTCTAACAAAAAAGTTCCATTTTGACCGTTTTCCTCAAATAAAAGACCCAATTTGACCTTTTTTTTCTCAAAAAAAGGAGAAAAGAAAACGTTCCATTTTGACTGTTAACCTCAAAATGAGGCAACTGTTCTCCTTGGAGTTTTCCCTCGTACACAATTTTATGCCTCTGTCAACGTTTAAGAGTCATAGATTACTGACAAATATATGTCTTTAACCTCGGCATAACTTTCCTCCTTATGGACACTTATTTTTTTTATTTTTTTTATTTACACCAAAGTCGCCTAATTGCGAACGGCAATAGATACAATTAACATTAGAGTTATTGGGTCCTTTGACTGAACAGACTGCATTACAGTGCATTCCTCTCTCTGGTTACGGCATTTTTTTACTTTGCTTACACATACACTGAATAGTTTGCGTACACATACACTGAATAGTTTGCCCTATTCTTTACAAATTATCCTCTTTCTTTTTACACCTGACAACATTAAGATACCCAAATTATTCTTCTTCACCCAAGGGGTCAAGTACTGCACTGTAATTGGTCAGTGGCCACTTTCCACTAAGTAACGGTTGAAGAGAGACATTAGGTATGATAAGCAGCTCTTCTAGGAAAAGGAAACTCAACAATCAAACCATTGTTCTCTAGTCTTGGGTAGTACCATAGCCTCCGTACCATGATCTTCGACTGTCTTGGGTTAGAGTTCTCTTGCTTGATGGTGCACTCAGGCACACTAATCTACACGTTTCCTCACTGGACTATTTTCATTTGGTTTATAGTATCCTGCTTTTCCAACTAGGTTTGTAACTTGGCTAGTAATGGTGATAATGATGAAGTAAAGGAAACTTGTTTCTCTTTGAGTTAAACGGAATGTTCTTTTCTATCACAGAATTTAAAATTCAACCACTGCTAGTGATTCAGACATTCCATTTACTGTTATTATGAGGTATGCATACACACTTACATATAATGCATATATATATATATATATATATATATATATATATATATATATATATATATATATATATATATATATATATATGTGTGTATGTATGTATATATATATATATATATATGTATATATATGAATATATATATATATATATATATATATATATATATATATGTATGTATACATATATATTTATATATATACATATATATATATATATATATATATATATATATATATATATATATATATATATACATATATATATATATATATATATACATATATACATATATATATATACATATATATATACAGTATATATATATATATATATATATATATATATATATATATATATATATATATATATATATATATATATATATTATAAATAAATAAATACACATCTACTCGTATATACTGGATAAGTATGTATCATTATTATTCCTTCGTGGTATCATAGACAATTTCTCAGTATTATTATTAATAAAAAGTAAACAATAACTGAACTAGCTGTATATCATTTATTTGAGCCACTGGTATTGTCAGATACTGCATAACATTTTAGTTTTATCACTGGTCAGGATTTGGAAAATTTTTTACGTATATTGCTTGTCAATTTTTTCCAAATTGATATTTTATACATAGGATGTTAAACATAAAAAACGACATTTTAATGTGCTTCTGGTATATTATAAATGGTTATTATTGAAGGTTAATAAAGTTAGTTGTGTATTCTTTCAGGATAAAAAAATTCTAAGATACTCAGATTTTTTATGTTGTGGATTTGTGAAGTGAGTAGATAATGCATCTGATACTGAGAATTCTGATCGTAGTGTCGGAGTTTGGGTGTGGTGTAACACACAGTAATTCAGTGCGGTAGTGGTTTCAGGTTTGGGGTGTGATGGGCCTTACTGAAAGCAATCATAGCAAGGCTACTACAGGTTGCACTGGGCCAAGTAAATCACGCAGTACCCCACATTTCCCAGACAGTCGGGGGTACCAGAATCGTCCGCGTCAAGCGGCAACTTTACCTGCAAGACGAACCCCAGAAAATTCCCAGACCCCACCCTATCATCACCCACGAACACCTATGCATGACCCACAGCCACTTGGACATGACCCACGTCCCCCTGAAGGAGATTGTTTTGCACAAGTTGGGCGTAAACCAGGTGTCCGTCCCATTGCAACTCGTCGATCTGCATCTGCAGATAGCCGGAAGAGGAGATCTGATCCTCTCCTGGATGCAAAAACTTTGAAACAGCTACCCGAAATTACTTCATTTCAGCAGCCATCTGTACAGGTGTCTTATTCTCATTTAAAAACCTCGCCACCAGCAAGCCTTCGAGGAAGTTATCAGCGACCGAGGCCGACTGCCATTTATGTTGCGGATGATCCTCCTCCTCCTCCTGTGGGAAGAACACGGGAAGGGCGTTCTCGAGACAGGTCGGGTTTGAAAGGCAAATCGCGAAATGCCCAAAAGACCGAGAGGAGAGACAGAAGCAAAGGATCTGGGGAACGAGGGCAGCATCCTACTCATGTATCCACCTACACAATGATTCCTCACTGCCCTGAGAATTCCACTTCTCTTGCTGGTAGTGAAGCTCATCCGCATTCTCATCTTAGACAAAGAAAGACTCGTCATAGGTCGGGAGACAAACAAGAGGTTACTGCTGAGGATAAACCTCAGGGGGATCCTTATATTTGTCTTCATTATGGAGGTACCATGAAAGATGGGAAGAAAAAACCAATTCAGCAAGTCACTGCCTGGAGGACTGAGCACCAAGAAGAAGAAGAAGAAGAAGAGCCTTCAAGTCCAAACCATCAGATGTCTCGGGTAGTGATCCATATGAATCAAGTGACAGCTACAACACTGGATAACTACGATGCCTTAAATGCCAACATTGAAAGTATTCAGGTGAGGAGAAATGTGTGGTTCCAAACTAGACAGCCTATGGGTCGTGTGAGTGAACCTCCAGTAATGAGAAAAATATCCAGCAAAGCCATGAGAACACCATCTATCTGTGAATCAACTAAAGGATATAGTACCAGTGAAATGATTCAGTGGCCAGATGTAACAAACAAGGTGTCATCGATTTACATGATGCCAGAAATGCAAGTTGCTAATGCTTTGCCCCTAAGAGAAAAACCAGAAATTGCTCATAATAGAGTAGAATCATCTTCATTATATCAGGGTTATGAGTATGAAAATATTGGAACTCCTGCTCTGAGGCATACCAGTAGTCACCCTTCGAGAAATTATCCGCAATCTTCAGCTCATCAAGTATCAGATAGCAAGGAAAGAGAGACTAGAGATTTAAGGCTAAAGCATAAGGTCAGTAAGGAAAAATTTAGCAATTTGGATTACACAAAAGATTATGATGGAACTGTAAAGTCACATGATACATCTTGTGAAGCAAGTAATAACATGAGTTTGATAACTCCAAACCATTTTGAAATTCAGCCTCCATTAGAGTTCTCTGAGGAGAGCTGCAAACAAAATTCTTCCTATGATGATACATATCAATCATGTTTGAGAATTGTTGAAGAGGGAGATAATGAAGATTGTTGTATAAGCAAAGATGAAATGGAATTGCATTTTGGCATTAATAATCATGTTGAAGATTACACAATAATAGAGGATTCATCTAATGAGGGCCAGTTCTATGGGTGCAGAGACAGTATTATTGAAAATAGTGATTCACAATCTGCTGTTGCTTGTGAGGCGCTCTTATCTGACTTCGAGTGTCATGCGTTCCAAGTTGATAATGATAAGCCTTTGGAATGCAGACATACGCGAGATAAGGAACCTCTGACTGATGACGGTGATAAGGAAACTACTACGGACAACATGAGTGAATTCAAAGAACACTCATTGTTTGCCTTGGGTGATACACGGTTGTTACTAGAGAGCTCTTCAATGGAAGAAAATTCTATAGAAAAATCTGGCATCACACCCAGTCAAAGTTTAAATGGAAAAGATTTTGAAGAGTTTTATAAGGAGCAGTTATCATTGGTGTCTGAGTATTTGTCACTGAAAGATTCTTGCGAAGAAAAGCACAAAGATATGCATGGAAAGGTTCATGAATACCATGAAGGTTTATACCCAGTCAGTACAGTGCCAGGAAGCCCCAGTGCATTAGCCTTTAGCCAAAAGTGCCTCTTTCAGTCCAGCTCATTACCCAGACATCATCAGTGTGTCTACGGAAATGAGGCTGGTGGTTCACATAGCCTAGACAACATAAAAGCCTTCAGGAACAGATTTGGGAGTTTTGATTTGGGGCCCTTCCCGGTGCTACGGTTGCCCCTTGGAAATCAACCAAGGCTCGTTGATGTTCTTCGGGCAACGGCTACTCATTCACAGGAAAACCAAATTTCTCTCAATGAAGTAAATGGTGTAGATAGTTCTAATTTAGATCATACCTCTAAGAATATATCTGGTGGCGATGCATCATCCACCAGAATTGCAGATCCCTCAGTGTCTTATCCTGATTCTCTCCCATCACAGTGGGATGAAGAAACAGTAGGCTCAGGTACAAAACTGACTGTCTCTTGTGATAGCAATACCCCGTCTGAATGCACTGAATACAGTATTAACAGTGATAACTTAAGAACAGAGTCATATCTCAACGTGCAGCGTTTGCCAAATGATGAAGACAGCCATGAAGATGAAGAATGCCTGTCTGAAGAAGGTTGTGAAAATGGAACCATTATAAGAGGAGCTATTCCAAGTGCAGCTGGAGAAAACAGCTCTGATGTGAGCCATAGTGATTCTCTTCCTCGCCATGACGGCACACTCTTACCTATCCACGATCGTCGCTCTGCTAGCTTTGTTGATGAGATGAGTATTTGTCAGTGGGGTCAAGAGCCTCTAATTGAGGGCAATTCTAGAGCCAGTGATAGCTGGAAGTCAGTTGGTGGTCAGTGTATGGGAACACAAAAGAGGTCAAACAATATTGATGACAATCATCAGTACCTGCAACTTGGTGGGAAGTCTCTACAGCGACCGCTAAAGGCCACAGCTCTTCCAAAGAGCAGTAAACGGAGGGCCAAGAGTGATTGTTCTCTTCAACGGTACTCATCTTCAGATAATATAAAAGGTACTGCAGTGGAAAGTTTACCAAGATTTCATAAGAATGTTCGTCGTAAGCCAGCCACCCGGAAGAGCCTCCTTTCCATTGACTGGGACATGCCGTTGACCCCTGTCCTTAGAAGTGCTGACTCAGGTGAGTACAATTGTTGCCACTGTTACCAAAATCTTAGGTGAATGAACCCTTACTATTTAATAACATAACTTCATTTGTACGATTGGAGTTTCGACTTCATTCTTCTGTTTTGCAGTGAATTGTTTTCTATTTATTTATATAATGATTATGTTTTAGTAATTTAAAACAAAATGTGGTCATATTTTACCATATATATATATATATATATATATATATATATATATATATATATATATATATATATATATATATATATATATATATATATATATATATGTATATATATATATATATATATATATATATATATATATGAATATATATAATATATATATATATATATGTGTGTGTGTGTGTGTGTGTGCATATATATGTATATATATATATATATATATATATATATATATATATATATATATATATATATATATATATATGTATATATATAATGTGTGTATATATATGTATGTATGTGTGTGTTTGTATATATATATATATATATATATATATATATATATATATATATATATATATATATATATGTATATGTGTGTGTGTGTGTGTGTATTTTTAGATATTGATATCTGATTTGATGCATATAATAGCCCATAATATATGTAACACAGCATATTTGTAAATTCTCTAAAATGCTAAGACTATTGTAGGTCTTCATAGTGCGAGTATCCCTCGTTACAGAGACAACAAGACATCATAATGAGAAGATGATGTTTGGCATAATTACATTTCACGAAAAGTATATTTTTGTTAAGGTTTCTTTGTTCTGGGGTCTCTTATCTGGGTTCGTTGAGACAAGCGTGCTGCACAAAGAGGAGTCTATTGTTCTCTATCTCCTAGATGCCAAACCATGACAGAAGTGATTAGATAGTGTCATCTGCCAATTTCCAAGTCAATGTTCAGGATATTTACAGTTTCGATTTTTTTTTGTACACGTTATGTTCTGCATTTTCCACACAGAAAAAACGAGATATTAGATAGTGACTCAGTTTCCTTTTGAGTTGACTTCATGTTATTTGCGAGAGGGATCATACCTTCGTCAATAATTTCTTTAAAAGCACGTCTTTACCTAAAAAAAAAAAAAGTCTTGTATTGAAAATTATAAGTTTACTAATGCATCAAAAAGAGATGGGAATTATGATTCAATTTTTATTATATTAAAATACTCTTATTTCTTTCAAATAATTGGAAGATTTGTCATTCTAATCAGACCAGAAAGGCCATAGAGTTATCAATATTGTTGAATTCTGTGACGTTATTCAGTGATAGAAACCTCTATAGAAGCCAGTTATTTTGTCGAACATTATATCACATATCTTAAAGTTGCTCGTTTCTAATTCACTGGTAGACTATTTCATTCGTTCACCGTTCTGTTTATGGAATCACTCGTTCAATAAAGGCCGATTCGTTGATCCAAATGATGTTTAATGTTTGTTGCTAATTGATTTGGCGTTCCTCCCTTAGGATGGTGTACGTTGAATGCAATCAAGCAATTTTTCAATTTGTATGTTTGTACTATTATGAATAGGGAGGAATAGCAATGTCATGTTGAGCATTTAGTCACTAAAAATTTGTAATTATAGTTATAATTATAGTTATTAG
>NC_090764.1:65631558-65636558 GCF_036898095.1 Palaemon carinicauda | reverse complement strand
GTCTTTTTATAGTTATATATGAATTATCTGTTTTAATGTTGTTAATGTTTTTTAAAATATTTTAGTTTTTCATTACTTCTTATATTGTCTATTTATTTCATTGTTTCCTTTCCTCACTGTGATATTTTTCCCTGTTGGAGCCCTTGGGCTATAGCATCTTGCTTTTCCAACTAGGGTTGTAGCTTGGCTAGTAATAATGAAAATAATAGTAATACAAAGTTTAAGAATCGCTATCAACACAACTGCATTCCTATTAATTCCCTGCAGGTTGGCAGCATATTTTCCCTTACAGGAGCTTGAGCCAAGAATGACGACCTGTTATTAATAGGCTTCAGACAATTGGCTCAAAAGTGCCTCTTCGCAAGGGAATAAAGAAAGAATATCTGTTGGGCTTGGCATGTCATTGATGACGTCAGAGTTTTTGGCTGTATCTGGGATGCTTGGAATAATAACATTGCCCTCAGCTGTTTAGTGTTTATTGTAGCAGATATTTCTGGCAACGGACAGTTGTGTCAGTGTGAATTCACTTGGTTGTTATTCGCATTTCTCAATGAACGAATGGCGAGATTGGGGAATTCTGCAGGGGGAAAAGTGGGCCAGAAAAGTGTACCCGCGAGACAAACACTTTTTTTTTTTTTTTTTTTTTCAAAAGCGAGTCAGGAGACATTGGAGGCTGGGACGCTGGCTGACACCAAACCTAAATGTTGACTAGGGTAATAAGGTGTATCTATGCTCTCTCTCTCTCTCTCTCTCTCTCTCTCTCTCTCTCTCTCTCTCTCTCTCTCTCTCTCTCTCTCTCTCTCTCTCGCTATTATCGAAGCATCTCCCTATATAATAAAGAGCCACAGTCTGTCTAGCTCTAGATTATGTGCATATATATATATATATATATATATATATATATATATATATATATATATATTATACATATATGTGTGTTTTAAATTTTTTACTGTTCTTAAAGTATTTAATTTCAATGGTTTATTACTTTTCATGTGGTTTATTTACTTGCTTTCTTCACTGGGCTATTTTTCCCTACTAGAGGCCTTGGGCTAATAGCATCCTGCTTTTCCAACTAGAGGCGTAGCTTAGCTAGTAATAATAATAATAACAAGAGGGCACTCGGTAGAGCACAGACCTCCGCCGCGGCAGATTATTTCTCGACGTTTTGCTCGACCTTGACCTTTGACCTTAATATGTATTAATTGTCGTGGATTTTCGCATAATCAAATATGAACCAAGTTTGAAGTCTGTGACAGCGATATCCTGACTTGTGGCTGACTACGTGAATTGCTTGATCGTGACCTTGATCTTTGACCTTGACCTTCCTAAATTTGATAATTTCCAGATTTTTACATAATATTTAATCCATACAAGTTTCATTGCTCTTCGATTAAAATCGTGGACAGGATACTGTTCACAGTCAAACACACACATACAAACGGGGTAAAACATAACCTCCTTTCAAATTGTTGGCGGCGGTAATAATAATAATAGTACGTCCTGTAACTGAAGTCTATGTGGTCAGCTGTTCCACTTCTGATTCCAATAATGAGAAACTGTCATCGAATTTTTTCGCTTTAGGCGAGTGCATAATTTACATGAAGAAAAACTGATACTTAAATCAGATCATCCTTTCAGCGTTTTAAAGAAAGATGAAGTTTTGAGAGTTACTGTATTCAGAATGAACACCTTGGGGCAGCCGCAATATCTCTCTCTTTTAGTTCCTTTCATAGCTAAGACAAATGAAATTCATGATGATATTTTTGTCGTTCTTTTTTATGATATATTATTTTGTAGTATTTGTGTATGTTTATCTGCTAATTAAGTCTTCTGTTTTAATTGTATGCTGTAGTTGTATGCTGAACACTTGAAACACAATATTGTGGAAGCTTATCCAGGAAATAATAGGTACTCTAGGCAAATTATGGTTTCGTCTTCATTGTGGTTGATGGTGTTTTGAACGATTTCATTCATAACATAAAGATAACAATGTATTTTATTGGGCTCAAGGTAAATAGAAGATAGATGGTGAGCACGGAGTATGCAATGGATGATGAAAAATTATTGGCGAGAGAAAGGATTAATGAGGTAGCATCATTCAAGTATTTAGGAACAATGATCTCCAATACAGGGTCTTTGGAATTAGGGTTTAGTGAAAGATTGAAAAAAACAAATCAGACAGTGGCTAGGTTAAGTAAAATTTGGAAATCAAATCGCCTTAAATTACATATGAAGATCTGACTATATATCAGTTTAGTAAGATTGGTGGCACTCTATGGACATGAGTGATAGTATTACAATGAAACAATCTCCAATAGATTTAGTAGTTTTGAGAACAAAGCCCTTAGAAGGATATTGGGAGTTAATGGTAGGGCAGGATTAGAAATGAAACTATAAGAGAGATTACTCGAGTGCCATATGTGGATCAGATCATGATGAGGGGTAGATGGAGATGGTTTGACATGCTCGTCTCACTCCCCAAGACCGATTAGGTCACCAAACGTTTAGCTAGGCTTCACAAGGCACTAAAAGAGTTGGAAGACCCAGGCCTACATGGATGAGAACTATGAAACGTGAAGTGGGAGATGATGAGTGAAGAAGAATTGAATTAAAAGCTCTAAATAAAGACGACTGGTGAAATCTAACCGAGGCCCTTTGCATCAATAGGCGTAGATGATGATGATGGTGATATTTATTTACCTTCTAGAAAGGGTCGTTTTCCTGGTCTTATCACACAGGGGAACCCGTAGCCCTGCAGGACCTACAAGAGCTGCTTGTGGTGGCCGATGTGGTAACGTCTCTGATTGGTTGACGCCAAATTGGGGTTCTAGTCCTGTTCTAACTCGTTAGTTTCTTTGGTCGCTGCAACCTCACTATCCTTGTGAGTTAAGGTTGGAGGGATTGGGGGAGCCTATAGGGTTTCTGCTGAGTCATCAGCAGCCATTGCCAGCACCTCCCTGGTCCTCGTGTGCAGAGGCGGCTTGAGCGCAGATCATATGTATATATGGTCAGTCTCTAGGGCATTGTCCTGCTCAATAGGGCAATGTCATCGCCCCTTGCCTCTGCCATTCATTGGTGTCATTTAAGTATTTAAAGTATCCCACAGGGCATTCAGTGTTAATTGTTAAATCCACATTATCGAAGCACTTAGAGAACAAGAAGTCTTCGATTTCCTCTTGAAAGCCTTAATAATTTCTTCAGTCTTTCCAAGAATATCTAGTGGTAGCTTATTGTATAGTCTTGGGCCGCATATTTGAAAGCTCAAGAACCTACTGTAGATATACATCATTAAGATAATGCCTGGATTTTGCCTTTAGCTATAGGCTTGTTCTAATTGGCATTGAAAAGTCAGCCTTTTCTGGTGCACTGCAGGACAAAGGCCTCAGACATATGATGAAAACTGGCCAAACCCCAGGTCTGAATATGGGGTTTAGCCAATTTTCATCATCATGCTAGCCAAGTGCTGATTGGGGATGGTGGGAGATTTTCATCTGATTGCTCACAGCAAACCAACTTCGTATGGGTGGCCCTGACTAGTTCAGCTTTGCTGATCATGGCAATACTCAAACTCTTTTATCACGTTAAGGTATCCCCATTCGAACGTATGATTATTTGAAAATAACCATTGAATTTAGTGAAATGGGAAGATGAGTTTTTAATTTTGATGAAAATATCAATATTGTGATGAATTTCTCCTTTACCAGATGGTTATAAAAGACTATATGAAATTATAGGTTAACTACTGCACTGTAATTGTTCAGTGGCTACTCTCCTCTTGGGAAGGGTAGAAGAGAGACTTTAGCTATGGTAAGCAGCTCTTCTAGGAGGAGGACACTCCAAATTCAAACCATTGTTCACTGGTTTTGAGTAGTGCCATATTCTCTGTACCATGGTCTTCCACTATCTTGGGTTAGAGGTCTCTTGCTTGAGGGTACACTCGGGCACACTGTTCTATCTTGTTTCTCATCCTCTTGTTATTTTGAAGTTTTTATAGTTTATATAAAAGATTAATTTTAATGTTATTGTTCTTCAAAATTTATTGTAGTCTACTTACTTTCTTCACTGTGCTATTTTCCCTGTTGGACCCCTTGGGCTTAAAGCATCATGCTTTTCCAACTAGGGTTGTTGATTAGCTAGTAATAATAATAATAATAATTATAATAATAATAATAATAATAATAATAATAATAATAATAATAATAATAATAATAATAATAACAAGACCACAAAGAAGTTAGGATGATATTGACTTATTCTGTTATTGTTTAAGTAGTTGTAGTGGTTTTTCATGTGTGGTATATAAGTTTCTGGATAAATAATCTCGGAAATATATAAGAACACAAAGAAAACAAATCTGGTCTTGTGTTGTGGACCAAGTATTTTCTCACATTGATGGGATTTTTCTTTTTATATTTTGTTTCCTGTCTTTGGCTTGCTGCTGGTTTTTGGTTAAGTCAGTCATTAATCTTTGCTCTCTCTCTCTCTCTCTCTCTCTCTCTCTCTCTCTCTCTCTCTCTCTCTCTCTCTCTCTCTCTCTCTGTTTGCATTCATACTTTTATCAGGTCTCCATGTTTGAAATCAACCCTTTTTTATATCCTTAACTCGGAAGACATTAAAAATATTTATGTCAAAGCCAAAAAGGATTTCAATCTGAAGGGTATGATTACCATATGTCTTTGCCCATATATATATATATATATATATATATATATATATATATATATATATATATATATATATATATATATATATACATATATATATATATATATATATATTATATATATATGTATATATATAATATTTATATATGTATATATATAATATATATATATATATATATATATATATATATATTATATATACAGTATATGTATATATATATATATATATATATATATATATATATATATATATATATATATATATATATATCTATATATATATATATATATATATATATATATGTATATATATATATATATATATATATATAT
>NC_090764.1:65614058-65621558 GCF_036898095.1 Palaemon carinicauda | reverse complement strand
AAAGCATTAAAACCTCATCAGTAATAAAAAAAAGTCCTGGTCTTATCATAATTGCCATTTCAAGTTCATTTTAAAGTTATGGTTTGTAAATTATCCATCGATTTGCCCTAAAATATTCCTTACTTATTATAATAACAATCTGTGCCCTATGATAATGCATCGTGATGAATCCAGCAAGGATTTTTTTTTTCATAGATAAAGTTTTCCACGAATAGTGATTTAACGTCAATAACCCAGAAACTCATTTTTCAGTTTGGTCCTTTTCTGTAAATTAAAATTCAGAGTTATAGTCATCATGGTTTGCAAGTTCCAATAGGCAAATCTAATAAAGTGGGATTACACCAGATTTCTTTATAACATGGCGACCATGGAAGGTCGCCTGAAACGTCCCCCCTCTGTCTAGCGCATGCTGGGTAAAACAAGAGAAGTCAGGGTCGCGCACGTGAGAAGGGAGAGTTCGGGGATCAGGTCAGGTTGGGGGGGGGGGGCACCTCTGGTTGCAGATATGACACTTAGGGTATCTTGGAGGGGGAACCTCTGGTCGCAGAGCTGACTCTCAGGGTATCCTATCTTATTGGGACGTAGTAAGCATGTTAGGAAAAATACAATTTTCTTGGAAATTGTCATTTCTATGGAAATTGTGATGTGTATGAATTGTTTGGTAGCTTCTAAAGAAAATGGTATTATTAAACTGGAACCCTAAAGTTGTTACACCTAAAATATTTCTGTGAAACTGGTGCTTTCTATACGGAAGATGAACCAGTGCAGGTTAGAGTGGAGCCACTATAGCTGTTGTTGTTTTAGATTGGCACGGGCTCTTGCACACTTGCAGCCCGTAGCCACTCCATTGTAACTACCGACAACATAAAGTTTAAAGCCTCTTGCACCTACCTAATGCATCCACTTTTTCTTTCTTTTCCTTTTACTTGTTTTTGGGGGGTCTCTTGGCCTTTAACTAAATAGATTCCCAGTTGGCAATGATTAAATGACAACATATAAAGAATGAAAACAGTATGATGTGCACGTGTTTCAGTCCACAGAGTATAGTTTATCAGGTAGGAACCATAAACATCTTCCTCATTCCTGTTTTCCCTAAAGCAAAACTAACTAGTTTGATTTTTCAGTCCCCTGGAATAAAAGACTAAAACAAAATACTTTTACTGTACCTTCATACTTATGGAGATGTAAACCCAGATGATATTTTTCTTTTTTGTAATGAAGAAAGCCGATTCTTTAGCTCCTAAGCAAAGAGCTCCTAGCAAGAACTTTTTTTTTCCACTTATTGGAGAATTGATAATGTTACTCCATAAGTAAATGAGTTTGTGCGAGCTCCAACTTAATTTCCATAATTCCCACATTTAATAAAGTTTTGAAAGACTTTGGGAACAACCTCTAAATAGGTATGCTGAAGGTATCACATCTGTTCCCTAGTTTGCAATTTGGTTTTCGCAAAGGCCTTAGAGCATATAATGCCCGTGATGTAATTCCCAGTGCTGTACAGAAATCCCTTGATTTTGGTCAGGAAGTTCATAGGATTGGCCTTGTTTTTAGTGCTGCCTTTGACCGTGTTAATTACGAGGCTCTTGTTTGGTGAGTCTTTTCTTCGTATTAATGAATTTTTGAGTGATAGGTTGCAAAGAATAGTTGAGGGGCACTATAGTGACTATTCGATTGTAAAATAGTGCTAATCTTTTTGCATCAATTCCACCTCCTGAATGTTGACGTGCGACTGGTGAATCCGTTAATACAGATCTTGCTAAAATTGGTGCTTATAAGTTAGAGCCTAGCAAATCTAAAAGTATGATAGTGTGTCGATGACAGTGGCTCCTCAAAACCCAGATATTTGCATTGACAATGGTTCTTTAACTATATTCAACTCAATTAAAATTATATGGGTAATTCTTGATTGCAAATATACTTTTTAGAAACACATTCTGTGTGTTTCTTCTTCAGTTGTACACAAATTAACTTATTGAAAAAAGGCCTCTAAGATTTTCGGTGATCAATCTATCCTGAAGAAATATTTCAATATTTTCGTTCTACCTTATTTTTAATATTGTTCTCACGCCTGGTCTTCAGCTGCTGACTCTCATTTTAATTTGTTGGACAAGAACTTGTGATCTATTTATTTCTTATTCTTGACCTTGATAATTTATATTACCTCCGTTCAGTTAGTTCTTTCTGTATGTTTCACAAGTTTTTCGTAGTTCTAATTATCCTTTGCATCCTGTATGCATTACTTTACTAAATTTCTTTTTTTAATGTAGTGCATTTGCACTGACTCGCTAAGGTGCCCTTTTAGCTCGGAAACGTTTCCTACTAGCTTGTTGGAGCATTTGGACTGACTCAGGGGTGCCCTTTTAGCTTGGAAAAGTTTCCTACTTGCTGATTTATCGGCGCATTTGGACTGACTCAGGGGTGCCCTTTTAGCTCGGCAACGTTTCCTACTTGTTGATTTATCGGCGCATTTGGACTGACTCAGGGGTGCCCTTTTAGCTCGGCAACGTTTCCTACTAGCTGATCTATCGGCGCATTTGGACTGACTCAGGGGTGCCCTTTTAGCCCGGCAACGTTTCCTACTAGCTGATCTATCGGCGCATTTGGACTGACTCAGGGGTGCCCTTTTAGCCCGGCAACGTTTCCTACCAGCTGATCTATCGGCGCATTTGGACTGACTCAGGGGTGCCCTTTTAGCCCGGCAACGTTTCCTACCAGCTGATCTATCGGCGCATTTGGACTGACTCAGGGGTGCCCTTTTAGCCCGGCAACGTTTCCTACCAGCTGATCTATCGGCGCATTTGGACTGACTCAGGGGTGCCCTTTTAGCTCGGCAACGTTTCCTACCAGCTGATCTATCGGCGCATTTGGACTGACTCAGGGGTGCCCTTTTAGCCCGCAACGTTTCCTACCAGCTGATCTATCGGCGCATTTGGACTGACTCAGGGGTGCCCTTTTAGCCCGGCAACGTTTCCTACTAGCTGATCTATCGGCGCATTTGGACTGACTCAGGGGTGCCCTTTTAGCTCGGCAACGTTTCCTACTAGCTGATCTATCGGCGCATTTGGACTGACTCAGGGGTGCCCTTTTAGCTCGGCAACGTTTCCTACTAGCTGATCTATCGGCGCATTTGGACTGACTCAGGGGTGCCCTTTTAGCTCGGCAACGTTTCCTACTAGCTGATCTATCGGCGCATTTGGACTGACTCAGGGGTGCCCTTTTAGCTCGGCAACGTTTCCTACCAGCTGATCTATCGGCGCATTTGGACTGACTCAGGGGTGCCCTTTTAGCTCGGGAAAGTTTCCTACTAGCTGCATGGTTGGACGAAATAGTTATAACCAATCAGCCAGAAGGAAACCTTTTCTGAGCTAAAAGGACGCCCCTGGCGTCTGTGCAAATGCGCCTCATAAAAAAAAATCGAATATAGGTATGCAGTTAATTCTAACAGTCACACCTTGACCATCATTAGGCAGAATATTACACAGTGTTCTAGAAGTTTTATCCCAGCTGTGACCATATTCTTTTATCTGGTGATTCAACCAATGGAATATTAAAAGTTAAACCTTTTTTCAGATTGTTTTCTGCTGAACAGGTTAACATGAATCCTGTTTCATAGTTTATATATATATGATTGAAGTATTTAAATGTTTGTACTGAACTCAAATTATTTTATTTTGTTTTTTATTATCTGTCGTATGGAGTTTATTCGATTTATCAATACTTCCTTTCCGCACCGGGCTGCTTTTCCTATTTGGAGTCCATAGGATATATATATATATATATATATATATATATATATATATATTATATATATATATATATATATATATATATATATATATATATATATAAAACAACAACAGCAACAAATGCAGCCGTTTCTATTCCACTGCAGGACAAAGGCCTCAGACATGTCCTTAGTCATGTCTAGGCTTTGGCCATTTTCATCACCACACTGGCCAGTGCTGATTGGTTATAGCAGGAGACCTTAGTCTGATTGCTCACAGCATACCAACATAGTATGGGTGTCCCTTACTAGTACAGCTTTGCTGGTCATGCCGATACACAAACCCTTTGACCAAGTTGAGGTGTATGTGTGTTTGTATGTATATTTAGAGCTTCAACGCCCTCCAAACTTTCGTTCGGAATCCTCTCATGCTTTGCATACGCTTACCGCTAGAAAGCCTTATATCCAAATGAGAGAGAGAGAGAGAGAGAGAGAGAGAGAGAGAGAGAGAATCAAGCGTAGGGGGGCTGTGCCTAGAACAGCAACGAAGTAAGAATCAAAAGTTTAGCTTTAAAAGTTTAAACCAACGTTTCCCAAACATGGATCGATCATGTACAGTACCTCCTAAGGATCAACCATATACTATATTTGCAATGTGGAGACATTGAATTCCGTTGCAATTTTTCCCATTATACTTTATTAGTGCCTTTAGAGGTTTAAAGACATCTCATGAATGGCAGACGCAACGGACAAAGTCATTGTCCCATCTACCAGAACAATCCCTTGGAGACAGACCATTATATACATATGGTCAGTGCCCAGACCCCCTTACCACCCAGGCTAGTGGCTGGGAACGCCAGGCAGTGGCTGCTGATGACTAAGCAGGTAGACCTATAGGCTCTCTTAAACAGTACAAGTAACTATAAAGTTTGAGCGGGACTCGAACCCCAGTCCGGCGAGTACCAGGCAGGGATGCTTCCAATAAGCCACTACAACCTTTATAACAGAACAGTTGTTTTATATATATATATATATATATATTTATATAAATATATATATATATATATATATATATATATATATATAATAACAGCTTATTGGAAACGTCCCTTCCTGGCGATCTTGTAGTGTTTGCAATCTCACCATCCTTGGGGGACTCTAGAGGTGTACCTGCAGAGGAGTCATCAGCAGCCACTGCCTGCCACTCCCTGGTCCTAACTTTGGTAGAGAGAGGGCTTGGATGCTGAGCATATGTATTCCTGGTCAGTCTCTAGGGCATTGTCACTGTCCCTTGTCTCTGCCATTCGTGGCGGATCTTTAAACTGTGAAAAATTAGTCTATTAAATTATTAAAGTAATAAAACATACAAAGTTTTCAAATACTGAATTCATAGACGGCAATGGTCGATATTAATTTCATGCAAGTATTAATGCCAACTACAACGTACTTCACTAGACTCCGGAAAATATTATTAACTCTCTCTACTCTCGTTAAAAGAAAATGCGTCCACTAAGTTTTCAAAACAGAACCGCCCTATGTCTAAACATAGGATGTCTAAACACAGGACCTTCCTGGGTCTAAACATAGCCCAGACTGATTGGTAGGCCTAAGTTAACATCTGCTTTACCACGTGGCCAATAGCCTCGCTCAAGATGAAGTAAACTCCAAGTTAGTACTTCGCTACTCCACCAGGTTTTGGCCATCTTTACATGGGTCTTCCGAGAAGAAATAGCGTCCGACATTGCTTGTGACTGTTGAAAGGTTCGAAAGGCTGCTCATGAAAGGCAGAGGCTGGGGCCGTGACAATGCCCTAGACAGGCCATATATTCATATGATTAGCTCCCAATCCTCCTTTCCACTCAAGTTAGGAACAGGGAGGGCTAGGCAATGACTGCTATTGAGATAACCTGTAATCATCTTACACAACGTTTGGCCCAAATAGAGTTCACGGTGTGCATTAAGTGCTGATAGAAACCCTTTGGCTCTTAGCTGCACCCACCTCTTAGCTTTCTTTTTTACTCCATTCCCGCTTTTTTTTCCTTTTGTAGTAGAGCTGTTTGTGGGTTTGTCTCCCACTTGCAGAATAGCCCGTAGCTGCACCCACCTTTTAGCCTTCTTTTTTCCTCCTGCTTTCTTTCTTTGGTAAAGAAGCTTTTTTATGGATTCTTTCAGTGCAGTAAAATAGTCTCTCTGAACCCAGTGCCGAACTGATGGCTGAAAATTGTGAGTCCATTTCAATCTAAATTCTGTTAATTCTTCCTCCTAAGATCATGACAGAGAAAGTTTTGAGTCTTCATGACGAACAAGTGAGCAAGCAGTAAAGATGAGAGAGTTGTGGGGTCTTTTGACTGGCCAGACAGTACTACATTGGATCCTTCTCTCTGGTTACGGTTCATTTTCCGTTTGCTTACACACACACACACACCGAATAGTCTGGCCTATTCTTTACATATTCTCCTCTGTCCTCATACACCTGACAACGCTACGATTAACAAACAATTCTTCTTCACCCAAGGGGTTACTGCACTGTAATAATTCAGTGGCCACTTTCCTCTTGGTAAGGGTAGAAGAGACTCTTTAGCTATGGTAAGCTGCTCTTCTAGGAGAAGGACACTCCAAAATCAAACCAATGTTCTCTAGTCGTGGGTAGTGGCATACCCTTTGTACCATGTTCTTCTACTATCTTGGGTTAAAGTTCTCTTGCTTGAGGATACACTCAGGCACACCATTCCATCTTATTTCTCTTCCTCTTGTTTTGTTAATTTTTTTATAGTTTATATAGGAGATATTTATTCTTATGTTGTTACTCTTCTTAAAATATTTTATTTTTCTTGTTTCCTTTCCTCGCTGGGCTATTTTCCCTGTTGGAGCCCCTGGGCTTATAGCATTTTGCTTTTCCAACTAGGGTTGTAGCTTAGCAAGTAATAATAATGATGATGGTAATAATAATAATAATAATAATAATAATAATACCAAGACGTGTAATATCCCCTTGCATCTGCACACATCATTACACCGGGAGACGTGAAGTGAAAACAGGAGAGAGAAACGAACAGGGAAGCCTAAAGATGCCGAAGAAAAGGCCATGTACACCTTGCCGGTCCTGTTCCTTTCCGCCATAGAACTCTGATGACACTTGCAAACGGAAAGATCAATTCTGATGTAATGATAAATTCTTAGATACTTTTGTATGAGAGACTTCGAATTTTTTAAAGTCTCTTTTCGTCCAGGTCACTCATGTGGAATATTAAAATCTTCAATATTTTTATATGAAATACATGAATGTAGGTCTCTTGAATGACATATATCCTGAACCTCTCTCTCTCTCTCTCTCTCTCTCTCTCTCTCTCTCTCTCTCAGATTGATGTAGTATATACAGGTTTTATTCAAACGAAAGAGAGAGAGAGAGAGAGAGAGAGAGAGAGAGAGAGAGAGAGAAAGTAAGTTTAAGATTTGCATTTACACAGTGTGGCTCTCTCTCTCTCTCTCTCTCTCTCTCTCTCTCTCTCTCTGGTATTCCGTACTATTTCCATAAGAGGGCAACAAGAGGGAAGACACATTCACCTTGAAGGTGGTATTGAAGGTGGCCCATCCCTAGCATGTGTGGAGGAGGAGGTCGGTTGTGTAATGGGGAATCGGTTTACCGATTCCATCCAAGTTCTCGATTTCCTGAAAATATCTATTGGAATTTTGATAATATTGGCTTCTTTTGATTTCTAGTATTGTAAGCTGTATTTAGTTACCAGTAACTATTCTCTTGATAAATACTGAAAATA
>NC_090764.1:65591558-65606558 GCF_036898095.1 Palaemon carinicauda | reverse complement strand
TATAAGAAGTAATGAACAATTCAAATATAATATTTTAAACATTGATAACATATTTCCCATATAAACTGTAAAAGGACCGACCCTTTTGAATTTCCACCGATTCAACTACCTGATTAGAAAGATCACTCCACAGTCTCGTTTAAGATGACAACTGTGTGTACCAAGCCCAGTCTATTGGTAATAAATCCCTATTTAAATTTAATGTCATCCACTATTTTCTATGTAGGTGTGCAATACTGAATGCGAATATAGTACTTGCTATCAAACCTTTTATTGATATGGTCGTCCTTTTTAGTAATTTATTATGTGAACATCAGTGCAGATTCGTTTTTGTTTGCTAGCTTTGTATCGTTCTCTTTTTTCGTAATATCTTAGGACGATTAGTTTCGTCTTTTAAATAGTAAAAAGGCTTAGTAATGAACAGCAATGTTTGCCCGTGTAATATTTTTCCCCATCAGCACAGGCGAAAGTCTGCGGGTAAGAAACGCCGTGTTTAAGAGTCAACGTGGTGCATCCCAAAGCTATCGTCTCCCATCCTTGGCTCTTATAGAAGTATACTAGAGGCAAACGTATAGATTTGTCCTAAGCTTTTGGCTGGTACGTGTCGTCTTTAGAGATGGAAATTGACTTTCAACATATTCAAAAGTTATTGACTATCTACATAATGTTATTTTTGAGTTCCCTAAGTTTCGTACACGATTTGAATTTAGAGAGAGAGAGAGAGAGAGAGAGAGAGAGAGAGAGAGAGAGAGAGAGTGAGAGAGAGAGAGAGAGAGAATTATCAACTGAGCATGTCATCCGTTGAAATATCATCATCTTCATTATCAGCCGTTACTAGTCCACGGTAGAACAAAGGCCTCAGATATGTCCTTCCACTTCCATCTGTTTATGGTCTTTCTATGCCAGTCTGTACCCACAAACATTCTTAGCTTGTCAATCAATCGTCTTCTGTTCCTTCCCCTGCTTCTTTTGCAATCTCTAGGGACCCATTCTGTTATTCTTAATGTCCATCTATTGTCTATCATTCTCACTGTATGTCCTGCCCATGTCCATTTCTTTTTCTTACACGTTGTTAGAATATCCTCTACTTTAGTTTGCTCTCGTATCCAAGTTGTTCTTTTGCTGTCTCTTAGTGTTTTGCCTCATTGGAAAACAGTAGAGAGAGCCAGCAGACACAGAGTAAAATAGTCTGGAGGCTGAACGCAATATCAACATAATTTCATGAAGGGATTCTGCATGCAAATCTATTGAAATATTTCACAGGATTCCAGGAATTTTTGTAAAAGCTCAAAAATTTGTATTTTAAAAAAGGAATTGAATAATTCTTTTGATTCCTCGCTTTGCCCGCAAACATTCCGAGGATTTTTGGTGTTGGAGAATTCCATGGAATTGAGATTCCAAGATTCCCGATACACGCACAGTTAAACTCACAGTTGATGTGACAGTTATTTGAACTTTAGTACAGTTGGCTTCATTAAGCTAAGAAGACGCCTGAAAGCTGTACACAACAGCAGATAACGATGTCTTTAGCAAAAGGAAATTATAGGCAACACTGCTTGTGAAAAAGAAAGCCATTGAGCAAGGGATAATTTTTTTTTTTATCAAATTAACAGTGCTGTTAATCAAATAATATTTTTCTATATAGTGCTTCGTCGTATTGATAGAAATTCTTTTTATTGCTCAATGACTTTGTTTTACAGGCAGAATTGCCAACAAATTCTCTTTTGCTTAACACAGTGTTACATGTTATAATGTACAACCAACAGACGTTTCTTTCCCGGGGTTTGAATCCGGATCAACTTGATTAGTTTCTTGGAGTGAGCTAGGGATGGGTGGAAGGGTTGTGGGAGCCTATAAATCTACCTGCTTATTCATCCATCAGCAGCCATTGGCTGGCCCTCCCTGATCCTAGCTTGGGTTTAGAAGTTCTTGGTCCTTGATCATATGTATATATGGTCAGTCACCAAGGCATTATCACTGTCTTTTGCCCCTGTCTTTCATGAGCGGCCTTTAATCTTTTAAATTGTGAAGCCACACAATGTACTATTCAGTCATGTCTGCAGGCACGGTATCAGTTCTGTATGTGGCTTTACTAGATGGCTTCATTTCTAGTTCCCAAAGTTTTGAGTACTATACCAATTATTATTATTATTATTATTATTATTATTATTATTATTATTATTATTATTATTATTTGCTAAGCTACAAACCTAGTTTGAGAAGCAGGATGCTTTAAGCCCAGGGGCTCCAACAGGGAAAATAGCCTAGTGAGGAAAGGAAACAAGGAAAAACTTAATATTGTAAGAACAGTATTAACATGAGAATAAATATCTCATAAATAAACTATAAAAGGTTTAACGAAAGAGGAAGAAAATAAGGTAGAATAGTGTGCCCAAGTGTATCATCAAGCAAGAGAACTCTACCCCAAGACAGTGGAAGACCATGGTACAGAGGCTATGGCACTACCCAAGACTAGAGAACAGTAGTTTGATTTTGGAGTGTCCTTCTCCTAGAAGTGCTGCTTACCATAGCTAGAGTCTCTTCTACCCTTACCAAGAGGAAAGTAGCCACTGAACAATTACATTGCAGTAGTTAACCTCATGAGAGAAGAAGAATTGTTTAATAATTTCAATGTTGTTAAGTGTATGAGGAAAGAGGAGAAAGCGTAAAGAATAGGCCAAACTATTCTGTGTATATGTCGGCAAAGATAAAATGAGCTGTAACCAGAGAGAGGGATCCAATGCAGTACTGTCTGGGTACTCAAAGGACCCAAGAACGCTCTAGCGGTAGTATCTCAGCGGGTGGCTGGTGCCTTGTCCAATCTACTACCTATATAACAAGATCAGCCCTGTCTTCTAGCATTGCATGCCAGATTTATTCAAGTAAGCCCGCCAGTACATCAGTTCAGCTCGGGCGCATATCGCCAGTTGAAATTACACCCATACACTACAGAATAGAAGTGTAGCTCACATAACTGTCAGGGCAAGTGAGTTGTTTAATTGAGCATGTATAGGGGAGCTCTATGTGGCCTCGGGCTCCCTCGTAACCCTCGATTACAAAGCTTCGAAGAAAATCGATATGTTGACGATGTTAGAAATAGTCAGGATCATTAAAAGATCGAATGTATTCTAAAATGAAACTATACTGATCAACGTTCTTGGAGCAACATGGCATTTCATCGTTTAAAAATGTGCTAGTACGTTGGCCAGGGCACCAGACACCCGTTGAGATACTACAGCTAGGGAGTTATTGGGTCCTTTGACTGGCCAGACAGTACTACATTGGATCCCTCTCTCTCTGGTTACGGTTAATTTCATCTTTGCTGACATAAACAGAATAATTTGGCTTAATCTTAATGCATCCTCTTCTTTCTTCACACACTTGACAACATTGAAATCACCAAACAATTCTTTTCTCAAGAGTTAACTACTGCACTGTAATTGTACAGGGGCTAATTTCCTCTTGGTAAGGGTAGAAGAGAGACTAGCTATGGTAAGCAGCTCTTCTAGGAGAAGGACACTCCAAAATCAAGCCATTGCTCTCTAGTCTTGGGTAGTGCCATAGCCTCTATACCATGGTCTTCCACTGTCTTTGGTTAGAGATCTCTAGCCCAGTGAGGAAATAAGGAAACATAGAATAGTGTGCCCGAGTGTACCCTGTAGCAAGAGAACTGAAATCCAAGACAATTGAAGACCATGGTACAGAGGCTATGGCACTACCCAAGACTAAATAACAATGGTTTGATTTTGGAGTGTTCTCATAGAAGAGCTTGCTTTAGATAAAGCGTCTCTACATTAAGGTAGATGAAGTCTTAGATATAGGGAAAAGGAGATTCAACACACATTTATGTAGATAAATGACATTTGGGATGCTGTGGAAGTTTTAAGAAAGCGAAAGTTCTATTATAGTAATTGTTATTTTTTCTACTTAAAAAACCTTCTTGAGGAAACGACCTATTGGAGATTGAATTATTATGATTATGTTTGTCTTAACAATAGGCTTCATTATATACAGATATTACATTTTACCATTTAATAAACTTTGCATTTTTTAAAGGATAAGACATGTTTTGTATGTGTTATTAAATTGTACCATTGTCGTACATGAGTTGTCTTCAGAAATTCCTGATTTTAACTCCTTATTAATTTTCGACAGCCAAATTATTAATGAAGAATTTTGATGTTAGTCTTTTGTGGATGTTTATAGAAGAAATGTAATGTCAGTCTTTTTGTGCGTGTTTATAGGACGAAGTGGGATAATTTCAAATAAAGCAAATATGGTAAATGCACTTTTAGGCAAATATATTTTTTCGCTCAGAATACAAATAATTTCGTAAACGTAAATTTTACTTTGGTCTTTGAGTCTTCTCATAGATATATTACGTCCGGTACATTAAAGTTCCAGTATAGATTACGAGAAAAGACGATGTACATTGCCATACTAATGACACCAAAGAGATCGCATAATGGGATATATTATGTTGAAGTTCCCCCTTGCTAACTAATCCTTATTTTACTTGTCCTCCTTTGCACTCTGCTCTTTTTCTCCATTTTCTGACTGTTTTCCTTTGCCCCCGGTCCCTCCTCTAACTGGTCCCCAAATGTCCAGAAAATTGCGATGTGGGAGAGGGCCTTAAAAGTGTTTGGGGATGGGAGACAAGATAGGCAGGGTCCCGTGGGCCATGGCATTACTTGTCCAAATAGAGGTGTCCTGGATAGGGTCTTGGGCTAGTAGTGGCTAATAGAGAGAGAGGAGGAGAGAGGAGAGAGAGAGAGAGAGAGAGAGAGAGAGAGAGAGAGAGAGAGAGAGAGAGAGAGAGAGAGAGGGGATGATAATAGTGGTGGGGTCTTGGAGGACCCCACCTTTCAAAATTAATGACCCATGAATTGAAGAGGGCCCCGGCGAAGGCCAATGGATTAGGAAAGAAGAATAGAGGTATAATCGAGATAATCGACAGAAATATAGTATTTTGAATTTTAAGAACACTCATTTGGATAACATAACGTGTCATTTCATTGGCGTCTATTTGATATAGCTACATAGGGTATTTAAGTCATTTTTTTCCTTTTTCAACGAGGGGGTAACTCAAGAGATAAAGCTAGGTAGTGGTCACTGCTACATTCATCCTTTTCAATACTTTATCATGGATGTTGTTTAAAAGATTCCAATGCATTGACCCTTTGAATACCCAGACCATCTTAGAACACTCATTAATCTTCGCCACATTTTCTACATATATCTTACACCACATATATTATGCAAAACTATATTGTTATCTTTTAAAGCTTTTAAAAACATTCTCATTCAGGGTGTGATCAACAACTCTCTCTTGTAGTCCAACTTTTGGTTGTATAGAAAATGATCATATACCAAACAAGCTCCCATTATCTTATACCACAACCCTTCTCTCATTATACCACCATTCATTGTATCTATTCTTAATAATTTATGTCAATCAATCATTTCTATTATTCATTTATTCATATTTACTACTGTTACTCCATCTTTCTGCTTTCCAATTGCCCTTATAGTCTTGCTTGTACTCAAACATTTTCAAACTTTTCTTCCACTGCACCCCAATCAGTGGTAAATCATTTAAAGTTTTAAAAGGCCGCTCATGAATGACAGAAGCAAGGGACAGTGGCATTGCCCTATCGAACAGGACAATGACCTAGAGATTGACCATACTTACATATGATCAACGCTCAAGTCCTTCTCCACCCAACCTAGGACCAAGGAGGGCCAGGCAAAAGCTGCTGATGACTCAGTAGATAGACCTATATGCTCTCCTCCCCCCATCCTTAGTTCACAAGGAGGAGTGAAGCTGAAGCGACCAAAGAAACTAACGAGTTTGAGCTGGACTTGAACCCCAATTTGACGTTCACCAGTCTGGGACGTTACCACATCGGCCAACTGCAAGTATTAGCCATTCATGCCTGTTTCCTTTTCCAAGAACTTTAAACTTGCATCTGGGGGTTTCTCTTATTTCTTAGACGTTCCATCTTAAACTAGAGGGGCACCAAGTAGAGCGCAGACCTCCGCCAGGACAGCTCATTTCTCAACCTTGTAGTCTGATTTTGGACGTTTTACTCGTCCGTAACCTTGACCTTTGACCTTCCAAATTCAATAATTTCCATAACAGTTTAAAATCCCAGAAAGTTTAATTACTTTTCGATTAAAATTGTAGCCGTATGGTTGATGGCTGGAATTTGACCTTTTGCTTGACCTTGACCTTGAACTCGACTTTGACCTTCAATCTTAACATGTATGATTTGGTGTGGATTTTCATACAATCAAATATGAACCATGTTTGGCATTTATGAGCGACGAGACGAAAATGTCCCACTGGTCATCATGAGGAAAATTGGCCAAACCCGAGGCATGGATTGACATCTCTTGAGGCCTTTGTCCTGCAGTGGACTAGAACTGCTGCATTTGTTGTTGTTTGTTTATATTATATATATATATATATATATATATATATATATATATATATATATATATATATGTAATATATATATGTGTGTGTGTTGGGTATGCATATGTTTATTATATAGCCAGACACTTGCCATTCATTATATACGGGAGATCTTAGCCTCGAGTCATTAACCACTGGTCCCTTTGACGAACACAACAACACGTCCAATGACTATTGGACCTTCAACGAGCACAGAGCAACATCTATCGATCGTTTTCTGAAGCTCTTATTGTAATCACAAATGTGTCCTACTTTCACTTCCTCCTCGTTTTAATCTTCCATCATCGGCTCTCCTAAGCATTCCTCGTGTGTGATGTCAAATTCTTGTCAAAGGATCCTCTCCCAGGATGTCATTAGATGCAGTTAAATATGATTTAACAACTTCTTTCTTTCTAATGTGTAATTTAGTCTTCCATGCCTCGTTTATCAGTTAGTCCAAAGCCTACTTAATGTATGTATTTCTGGGTAAGAAGTAATTTTTGTTCTGCTTATTTCTTATTGGATCATAGAATTAGTTCTGTTGATTCACTTTCGGGCTGTAGAATAGATGTAACATAGGTAAAATTTACTGTAATTTCATTTCTCAAGTATGAAATTTTGGAGCACGACAGTAAAAAATTTATATTATTATTATTATTATTATTATTATTATTATTATTATTATTATTATTATTATTATTATTATTATTATTATTATTATTAGCAGCTAAGTTTCAACTCTAGTTAAAATCGCAGGATGCTATAAGCTAGGGGCTCCAACAAGGAAAAATAGCCCAGTGATGTAAAGAAATATGAAAACATAGATTAGTGTGACTGAGTGTACCTTGAAGCAAGAGAACATTACCCCAAAACATTGAAAGACAATGGTACAGAGGTTATGGCACTACTGAAGTCTAGAGAACAATGCCAATTACTCTTGAAGCTTCACTCAATATAGTTTTTTCTTTCATTATGAATAATCACTTAAAGATTTATGTGATGTATATTAATACCATAGTTTCTCCCCGTTGCCTGAATTAAAATGACGGTTTAATTCCCATAAGTTTCAGCAATTGCTGTGGGAGCAATATTCAACTAATTGGAAACAGGATTCTTGTCACAACTTTCAGTTGGAAAGGTAAAGTTACAAGTTCTCTTCCTTTGTATAACATTGATTATATTAGAAAATCGTATTTTTATGTAACATTTCGTAAATTATTTTGACATCAATATGAATAATTATTCCCTTCCTTTGCATCGTGTCGTTTCAGAGAGAAAGATTGATGAAAAGTTGAGAGAGAAATAAACAGAATTTAGAAAAGGTAGAAGTTGTACTGGGCAAATTTTCATTTTAAGACGTGTGGTACAACAATGTGTAGAATATAGAAATTATTTTCTGATGGCATTTGTGAACTATGAAAAAGCATTTAATAGCATGCACCTGCCAATTTTGTGAAGAGTCCTGGGTTTTTAGGGAGTTCCTCTTAAATATGTAAATTTTATTGAAACTCTATGAGCATAGCAAAGTCCAAAGTTTGTTAGTGGAGTCCTATCAAAATGAATATCCAGTGAACAGTGGAGTACTCCAAGGGAATGTGTTTGTCACCTACGTTGTTTATCCTCCTCATAGATTTTGTAATGCATAGAACAGCTGGGGATGGTGGAGAACGATTGAACTGAATTCATAATAGGAAATTAGCTGACCTAGAGTATGCTGATGAAACTATCCATATTAGCAGAACACCACAGGACTTGCAAAGCTTGCTTACCAGATTGCATGAAATATCATAGGAGATTGGGCTCAAGATAAATAAAAGAAAGACAGAAATGATGAGATCGGAATGGAATGTGTAATGGAAGATGAAATTATCTTTGAAATGAAAAAGTATCATGTTAGAATAATTTAAATATTTAGGAACTATGATCTCTAATACAGTCTTTGTAATTGGAGTTTAATGAAAGATTAAAAAAATTAGACAATTGCTGGGTTATGTAAAATTTTGAAATCAAATCGGCCTGAAATTACATATAAAAATTAGGCTATAAATCATTTTATTGAGATCGCTGTTACAATGTGGACATGAGTCGTGGTTCAAGTAAAACAATATCCAATAGATTTTGTAGATTTGAGAACAAACCCTTAAGAAGAATATTTGGAGTTAAATGGCAGGACAGGGCTAGAAATAAAACTATAAGAGAGTGTCTATGTGGATAAGATCATGGGGAAGGGTAGATGAAGATTGTTTGGGCATGCTCTTCGCACTCCCCAAGAGAGATTAGTTCACTAAACTATTAAATGGGGGTCCACCAGACACTAGAAGGGTTGGAAGACCCAGGCCTACATGGCTGAGGACTATGAAGCGTGAAGTAGATGATGATGAATGGAGAAGTATTGAATTAAAAGCTCAAGATAGAGACCGACTGGCGAAATCTAACCGAGGCCCTTTGATTCAATTAGGCGTAGGAGGAGATGATACATGGTGTGTATGTACCGATTATGTCCTATCTATAAATAAGAAATATACTTTATATTCGCAAAACCCAGTGTCTTTAACTAAACTTGACAGACTAAATATCACGATCGGAAGTTCATTATTATTCGAATGCCCTTTACAGAGTAAACTAGACACGCTTAAAAGTTGTAGGTTGGTCATTAACGAGCAATCCGACTTTGGTGAGATTCATCCTCACGGTGGGTAGGTCCCGTTGGAATGCTAGGCTTGCCATATAACACTCCGCCAACATGAACGAGAGGTCAGCCGTGGTCTTATGCCAATGGTTTGCATAGCTGCATAATTTCGAAGGTCCCGTCTAAACAGGGAAATGAAAAGCACTGTCGTCTGTGCGTGAAGATCACACTGAAGCATAATTCAAGTGAAAATCCTAATGTTTCCTTTCATCTATCTATGTCTTTCAGATGGATCTATCAAGGTATATAGATTTGGTATCTATGTATCCTTGCCATTTAAATGTAATAATTTGTGTACCTAAACATACTTGTATTTTCTTATTACTTATATTTACTTTTCTTTTTGGCATGTATTATGGATAATTCTCAAATGTAACTCGGCAAGGTTTAGTTGGTGATCAGGTGAGAGGTGATCTTTCATATATTCAGGATGAGTTTGGGAAACGTATAAGAGAATTCAAGGTCATTTTAAATGGTCCTTTAGATGAGACTGTTTCAGTTTCTCCATTTACCCAGTGGTTTCAAAAATAGACTTCCTTTGCGTCATGACTACCAAACTGTTCGACCTTTGGCAATATCCTCTCTCCAAAAAGACGATTTTTTTCCTTCCCGCCCTCTCTCTCTCTCTCTCTCTCTCTCTCTCTCTCTCTCTCTCTCTCTCTCTCTCTCTCTCTCTCTCTCTCTCTCTCTCTCTCTCTCTCAATGTATATTTTATTATGCGGTTCATTGGTAGACCTCGCTTGTGTCAAGTAAAAATATAACGAGTTGTCGCTTATATGATGAACAGAATCATAAAACGTAAAAAGGACTATAAAATGGACGAAACAATTTATCTTTTTTTAAATCCCATCCAAAAGTAACTGTATTGCAAAATCTATACATTTAAATCTACCCAAGATAGAAAATGTCGGTATTCTCCGGTTAAAATTCATGATTGAGGTGGCCGATGTGGTAACGTCCCTGAGGGGAATGAACGCCAGACTGAGGTTCGAGTCCCGCGCACACTCGATAGTTCTTTGGTCGTTCAACCTCACCATCCTTGTGAGCTAATGATAGAGCGTTTGGGGGAAGCCCTATAGTTCTATCTGCTGAGTCATCAGCAGCCATTGCTTGGCCCTCCCTGGTTCTAGCTTGGGTGGGAAAAAGGGTCTTGGGCGCTGATCATATATACATATGGTCACTCTCTAGGGCATTGTCCTGTTTGATAGGCCAATGTCACTGTCCCTTACCGCTGCCATTCATCGAGCGACCTATTTAAACCTTTAAAAGCTTGGACTCAGACATTCAATGTTAATTCAAGAAACTGGAAATCCTGATATTAACTGAAGTGTCTTACGTAAAATTCTGTTATTTAAAAGAAACAAATAATTATCAGAAATGAAATTAGGGTGGTTACTAATTAATTTTTTTTTATCAAGGATTTAATTTAATGTGAATTGATAATAGGGTATCTGTAGTAGGTACAGGATTAAAAGTAGTCCCTCAGGTCAGCGTGCAAGAGTTTTATTATTATTATTATTATTATTATTATTATTATTATATTATTATTATTATTATTATTATTATTTATTATCATCGGTAGAACTTCAAAAGTTCAAACTTGCAGCAAAATGTTTTTATGTTGAACAAGCTGACATAAATCTTTTTATAGTTTATATATAAAATATTTGTTTTGATGTTACTATTTTTAAAATGTTTTATTAATTGTTAATTATTTCTCATATAGTTTACTTATTTACTTATATCCTTTCCTCACTGGGCTATTTTTTCCCTGTTGGAGCCCTTGGGCTTATAGCATCTTGCTTTTCCAACTAGGCTTGTAACTTGGCTAATAATAATAATAATAATAATAATAATAATAATATTATTATTATTATTTTATTATTATTATCATTATCATCATCATTATCATCTAAGCTACAAGGCTAGTTGGAAAAGCAGGATGCTATGTAAGCCCAAGGGCTGCAACAGGGAAAATAATCCAGTGAGGAAAGGAAACAAGGAATTAAACAAACTACAGCAGAAATATTTAACAATTAAGATAAAGTATTTTAAGAAGAGTAACATTAAAATAGATCTTTCATATATAAACTATAAAACATTAAAAAATATAGAGGAAAGAGAAATTAGATAGAATAGAGTGCCCGAGTGTACCCTAAAGCAAGAGAACCCTACCCCCATGACAGTGGAAAACCATAGTATAAAGGCTATTGGTACTGCCCAAGACTAGAGAACAAAGGTTTGATTTGGGAAGCTGTGGTCCCTTCCAGACAGAAGCGGTTTATTTGGTGATGAACTAATTCTGTACTGCACAGAGTATGCTTCCATATTTGCCTGTTGATATTTGCAAAAGAATTCTAAAGGTGACTGATGAGAATTGATTTGAAATTCGTGCATCTAAAACCATAGCTATTAGTTTCTTTATACACACAAGTGGGGAAGTGGCTAATCTGACCTGAATTAAAACGATTTTAACTTCTAAGAAGGAAAACTTATTTATTTAGACTTGATGGTATTCGAGGGTAACTTCAGACTATGTGAGTTTCTTTGAAATAGTCCACAGTTTGAAAAAATTGACCGAATTCATTGCGTAAGCCCACATTTGTGCCGTGGATTTAAGAACACCGTTTGTTTATCCTAATGAAGAGATGGAGATGGTTTGGACATGCTCTTCGGACTCCCAAAGAGAGATTAGTTCACCGAACTTTCAACTGGACTCCACAAGGCACTAGAAGAGTTGTAAGACCCAGGCCCTACATGGCTGAGGACTATGAAACGTGAAGTAAGAGATGATGAATGGAGAAGTATTGATTTAAAAGCTCAAGAGAGAGACGACTAGACGGAATCTAACCGACGCCCTTTGCGTCATGTTATATTGTTGATTAAAAACTCACAGTTGGAAAAGCAAGATGCTATAACCGTATGTTCCCCCACAGGGGAAAACAGCCCAAAGAGGAGAGGAAACAAGGAAAAATAAAATATTTTAAGAACAGTAACAGCATTAAAATAAACATTTCATACATAAGCTATAAAACGTTAACAAAACAAGAGGAAAAGAAATTGGATAGAATAATGTGCGCAAGTGTAGGCCTACCCTCAAGCAAGAGAGCTCTAAACCCAAGACAATGGAAGACCATGTTATAGAGGTTGTGGCACTACCCAAGACTAGAGAACAATGGTTTGATTTCGGAGTGTCCTTCTCCCAGAAGAGCTGCTTACCATAGCTAAAGAGTCTCTTCTACTCTTCAACAACGCATGACCAAATTAAACAAACGATTCAATTAAAATAATAGTCTACTAAACCTCCATTTTCAACTTCCAAACCATTTTAATGTGTTTATTAATAGGTAAAACTTTATATTATTTGGTGAGCATAGATTTTTTTTAATATTTATGTCAACAGACATGATCATTTTGCTTTAGTCTTGGATAGTGCCATAGCCTCTGTACCCATGGTCTTCCCACTGTCTTGGATTAGAGTTCTCTTGATTGAGGGTACTATATTCGCCTCTGTCTTCATACACCTAATAACACTGAGATTACCAGAACAATTCTTCTTCGCTCAAGGGGTTAACTCCTGCACTATAATTTTTCAGTGACTAGTTTCTTCTTGTTAAGGGTAAAATAGACTCTTTGCTATGTAAGCAGCTCCTCTAGGAGAACTACTCCAAAATCAAACCATTGTTCTTTAGTCTTTGATAGTGCCATATCCTCTGTACCATGGGCTTCCACTGTTTTTGGGTTAGAGTTCTCTTGCTTGAGGGTACTATATTCTCCTCTGTCCTCAAACACCTAATAACACTGAGATTACCAAAACATTCTTCTTCGCTCAAGGGGTTAACTACTGCGCTGAAATCCACAGCAGAAAAAGTAGAGGAGAATCCTTATCATTTTTGGGGGGGGCGGGGGAGGGGGGGGTGTTAGGGGATGGATCCCAGCTCTTGAGTGTCGTTACTGGACGTGGAGTGGTCGGTCCTCCTCTTTGACTGTGGAGAGGGCGTCTCTTTATTCTAATGATCCTATTCAAGGTTCGAAAGAACTCCATTACTTGTTAGATGTTGCTCAAGCATGCTTCACGTCCTCTCTCTCTCTCTCCTCTCTCTCCTCTCTCTCTCTCTCCTCTCTCTCTCTCTCTCTCTCTCTCTCTCTCTCTCAACAGTTTTTCCTGGGATGGAATTTTACTCTCTCTCTCTCTCTCTCTCCTCTCTCTCTCTCTCTCTCCTCTCTCTCTCTCTCTCTCTCTCAACAGTTTTCCTGGGATGGAATTTTACTCTCTCTCTCTCTCTCTCTCTCTCTCTCTCTCTCTCTCTCTCTCTCTCTCTCTCTCTCTCTCGCAACAGTTTTCTTAAGATATAAATTTACCTTCTCTCTCTCTCTCTCTCTCTCTCTCTCTCTCTCCTCTCTCTCTCTCTCTCTCTCTCTCTCTCTCTCTCAACAGTTTTCCTGGGATAGAATTTTACTCTCTCTCTCTCTCTCTCTCTCTCTCTCTCTCTCTCTCTCTCTCTCTCTCTCTCTCTCTCTCTCTCTCTCTCTCGCTCTCTTGCAACAGTTTTCTTAAGATAGAAATTTACCTTCTCTCTCTCTCTCTCTCTCTCTCTCTCTCTCTCTCTCTCTCTCTCTCTCTCTCTCTCTCTCTTGCAACAGTTTTCTTAAGATAGAAATTTACCTTCTCTCTCTCTCTCTCTCTCTCTCTCTCTCTCTCTCTCTCTCTCTCTCTCTCCTCTCTCTCTCTCTCTCTCTCTCTCACAACAGTTTTCCTGGGATAGAATTTTACTCTCTCTCTCTCTCTCTCTCTCTCTCTCTCTCTCCTCTCCTCTCTCTCTCTCTCTCTCTCTCTCTCTCTCATTAAGTCCTTCCATTTATAGCATCTTGGATCTTCGGAGTCATTAAGTTTTATTTTCAGTTATGAAATATTTCAACCCCCTTTTTTTACCCACTTTTTTTTACATGGTTTCTAAGGATCACTAAAACTTCTTAATGAACAAACGCGTGATGATTTTACGTCGAATATTAAAGATATTTAACAAGCAATCTCTCATTAAACTTCTTACGCAAAATAGATTCATTACATAATATGTATAAAATATTATACCAAAGTTTTGAAGATTACTCTCAAATTCGCAATGAGTTTAGTCCAAACCATTGATTCCTTCCATAATTACTAAGATTTTACAAATTGATATGTATAAAATCAAATATATCATCTTAAAATGTTCCATACTTTGATTTTCTGTATGAGATAAACACTGATCAAGAAATATATTCTTAAATATTTCTCATATTTAGGGTTGTGATGGCCGATGTGGTAATGTCCCTGACTGGTGATCGCTAGACTGGGGTTCGAGTTCCGTTCAAACTCGTTAGTTTCTTTGGTCGCTGAAACCTCACCATCCTTGTGAGCTAAGCATGGGGAGTTCGGGGGAGCCTGGCCCTCCCTGGTCCTAGCTTGGATGGAGAGGGGTCTTGGGCGCTGATCATATGTATAAATGGTCAGTTTCTAGGGCATTGTCCTGCTCGATAGGGCAATGTCACTGTCCCTTGCCTCTGCCATTCATGAGCATCCTTTAAAACCCTTAATGAGCATTGGTTCCTTATACGTTAACGTAGAAATAAATAAAAGAAAATAGACACAATCAAGGTTTCACTTGAAAATCTAGGAGAACTCGTGCATAAAAATCTCAAACACAGATATTCTATAAAATTCCACAAAGGAATTCTTACAAGACCCACAGTTACATCTGAAATATGCCTCTCTTAAATAGTTAAGGATTCCATGCATAAAACCATCAATATTCTATAAGCATGATATATGAAAGCACTTTCACTTTACACAAATCTTACATTCTTGAAGATA